>NC_087217.1:52088591-52108591 GCF_015104395.2 Macrobrachium nipponense | reverse complement strand
GGAGGTGAACTGACGGCACTATCCAACATGACAAGAAGCAACATCCCGTAATTCTGATTTTGTACCTTTATGGGGTCAGTCGTTTAGAAATTATTTAAAAAGTGAATGATGAAAAGAGCAATTATACCAACACAGAACTAGCATCGAGGCTATATGATTTATTTACCCTGAATAGGGGAAACTTGAGTTTGCTTTCATCTTGGTAAGATTTAGGTGAAAAATGGACTTAATCAGACATGTCCAAGAAAAGACTTTCATGTTTTAACTCTTATATTTTTTGCATACTCGTCTTCGATGCCAAATCTCTGGTAAATAGAAACCACTTTCTGGCGCCACTCACATAATTTATAATCACTCAGTCCATCTCTCTCCACACAAGGTGGATGACTTGATTTGTAACAACGCAACGGTGATTATAAAGATAAGTTGCACTTACCTTACAAATGTGGATAGAATTGGTAGCTTTTCTCTGTATCGTATAGCAAAATAATGAAATTCATGCACAAGCGATACACATGTATATATATATATATATATATATATATATATATATATATAATGTGTGTGTGTGTAGATATATATATATATATATATATATATATATATATATATATATATGTATATATATATATAATTATATGGTAAATTATTCTGTTCCGTCTGTTATAATTCAGACCTCCGTCTGATTTTTTGGTACGTACTACATCATCGCCTGCAGGTCGTGTGGTTCTTTAGAGAGAGTTGGTGCATTGTATTCGTTTAGCATAGCATTATAAAACAGCCTCCCCGTCTGTGGTGAAGTTTACATTATTCGCCATACTCATCTGAGTCAGTTTCGTCTGACGTGTATTTTTTCAAACTCATGTAATTCTTGATTTGAATTCTCTCTCTCTCTCTCTCTCTCTCTCTCTCTCTCTCTCTCTTAACTTACGGGTGGGCGGTTGCTTGACAAGTTAATGGCATTATTAATCTGTTTTATGGATTTTTATTTAATATGATAATAATAAGATAATAATAAACTGATTCATCACAGAATGAATACTGGGCCTAACGTATTACTATTCTCAAAAGAGACTCTGGAAACTCCTCTCTCTCTCTCTCTCTCTCTCTCTCTCTCTCTCTCTCTCTCTCTCCTGTACGAAGGGACTGCATAATACAACCTGGTGTCGTATTACTGTCAATTCCAGGAAGGCAAGTGTCAGCAATTGAACATTTCAGATATGCAAACAATTTAATCTAATCAGCTACCAGTAAAATGAGAGAGAGAGAGAGAGAGAGAGAGAGAGAGAGAGAGAGAGAGAATTTCCTCAATCGAGGACATCAATAAAGGTATCTAAATCTTCTTGGGCGTGTGTGCATGTATGTGTTCGTGTGTTTTATATGTAGAACAGAGAGAGAGAGAGAGAGAGAGAGAGAAGTTGCTCACTTCAGGTCATAAACAGTAGTATATCTTGTTGGGTGTAAGAGCGAGAGAGAGAGAGAGAGAGAGAGAGAGAAACTCCTGATACGAGGTCATCAGCTGCTATATCTAAATCTTCTTGTGAGTGTGGGAGATGTGTGTGTGTATGTGTGTGTGTGTGTTTATAAGAGAGAGAGAGACAGAGAGAGAGAGTGAGATTCCTTACTCCAGGTCATCATCAACAGTAGTAGTATCTAAATCGTCCTTCTGGCTGTGTGTGTATGCGTGTGTGTGTGTGTGAGAGAGAGAGAGAGAGAGAGAGAGAGAGAGAGAGAGAGAGAGAGAGGAAAAGTGCTGTTAACAAACCAGGCCGTAATGACAATTCATGGTCGAGTTCCAGAATATCACTCCTACGGCAACTCCCAACACGACTATTTGCGATGATTTATAAGCAGCGTGGCCGACATTATTCAACCGCGGTGGGCCTCCTAACCTCCCATTACCACCTCATAACAAACACACGGTAATGTACAATAATCAGGAGATTGTATCCGCGGATGAGAGAGCGAGAGAGAGAGAGAGAGAGAGAGAAATGAACTTGGATCGTATAACAAGATGTCTGGATATATATATATATATATATATATATATATATATATATATATATATATATATATATATATATATATATAGAGAGAGAGAGAGAGAGAGAGAGAGAGAGAGAGAGAGAGAGAGAGAGAGAGAGCAAAGCACAGGTTTTATCATTTAGGCTTATGTGAGGCCTTATAGAGATCGCTGTATAGATGAATAGTACTTATTCGATATATTGCTCCTTTCTAAATTTAGAGCATTTCATAAATACTACAAGTTCAAAATAAAATTCAACTTACACATTCGTACTTGCCGGTTACCCTACTTTTTTTATAACGCTTCTTGCAAGGTCTACAGAACATTTCTCTGTCTGTCTACGTTTACATATATATTCCCAATAAACATATGTTCCAGGCACAAGCATATATCTTGTAATTGCTATACAAACTGCAAATCTCTCTCTCTCTCTCTCTCTCTCTCTCTCTCTCTCTCTCTCTCTCTTTCTCTTCAGATAATTCATGATAAACTTGTCTTGTGCTGAACGTAAAATCGTGTACCAACTTATTCTCTTTTCTTGTGACAGTAAATTTTGACATTTATAACAAATCTATCTATCCATCTATATAAACATATATATATATATATATATATATATATATATATATATATATATATATATATATGTATGTGTGTTGTGTGTGTGTGTGTGTGTGTGTATGTATGTATGTATATGAGAAATTACATATAAAGTATTATTTATCTGTCTCATCAAGATCTTGAAATGTATATTACGAAGATGCAAGCAAATTATCTTTACCATTCAGTAGACAAAAAAAAAAAAACTTGTTTTGTTTTAGTGCAAATGGAAAATAGAAACAATTGACAGCAGGAGACGTCAGTTTGGAAGATCAGTTCAATCAGTCTATTGACCCACAAACGATCTGTCATTGTCAGAACTACTATAGTAGATTCATATCAACCGTGCATTTGATGTCTAGGCAAGTCCCTTACGACGTTCCTGATTGGCTGTTGATAAGACAATCACAGGACTGGGAACTCAGTCTCTCTTGAGAGTTCACATGGGTAGGATCTATGTTCCACCTCTCCTGAGTGATATACGTATTTCAAAAGAATCCCTCAGGAGAGGTGGAATATACATCCTGCCTATGTGAACTCTCGAGAAAGACTGAGAGTTTCCAGCCCTATGATTGGCTTATCAACAGCCAATCAGGATCATCGTAAGGGACTGGTCTAGACATCAAATGCACGGTGATGTGAATCTGTTATAGTAGTTGATGTCACATAACCCATGAAGAACATATTTTGTAATTTGAAAACAAACAGATTTTTTTCATATTTCTGAACATAAACTACGATGAGTCCGAAAAATCACACTGTTTGCCCGTCCAAACAAAAATATATGTAATGATCAAAGTTACTGAACTACTTATGCTATGCTCGCTACCTTCATATCAGTTACCAATGAATATAAGATGTCATTCTATTAGTCAATAAAGCGTCACAAATAAATCAAATTCTAAGTAATAAATGAAACAGTTATTTCAAGATTAGCGCTCCCCTTTTTAATACATAATACTTGGAGTGATTCTGAATTAGGTATCCATACATATAGTCACGCCATACGCACAATGTATATATACACATAATGTGCAAATGTGAATCGCGCATATGAACGTTGCATAAATGTGCTTTTATACATATTATGCATATCATTTTATAGCCTGTTTATCTAACGCTTAGACCCTAAGTACCTTTATTACCATCACTCGACAAACGTCATTCTTCATATCTTTAAAATGTGTATAATTTGTCTATTTCTTGCATTCATCTGAGATCAGGAGGCTGGACGTTTGATGGGTTGGGGTAGGGGGTTGTACCCCGGCTGCCTTGGATTGGTAGGAGGCGGAGGGGGAAGGGAGGGGAAAGGCGGGGAGGGGGTTGTTGGATACAAGAGCAAGAAGGGCCAGTGGATGACAGTTGAACATCTTGATTCACAAAGAAATCCGGTTCAGTGCAGTGACCCCTGAAGTAAGCATGATTAACGGCCGGTACTTGATGGTAATGTATATCCTAACAAAGAATAAAAGCTTTACATAAATTCTCAAGATTGTGAGCACTTGAGCGATGATAGACCGATTCGGGTATACAGTGGAAGGAGATAAATGATAATGGTGTCTTTCTTACCTAGTCGGTGGTGGACCAGACGAACTTCGGTGTCCCACGAGGTCACTGGACCCTGTGTAGAACGAGTTCACGGAGATGCACTATACTTGTGCGTGCGCGCGCGTTCATGCAGATATAGAGCACTGAGGCCTTGCGAGTTTTGTATGACAACAACTAAGTCTCTTCTATGCTCTCTAATGAACTATATTCCGGATATTTCCCTCATCTGGACTCCTGTGAGGACCAGAAAAGTTATAATACCTAGACCTACATGGAAGAGAAATAGGAGGTGGCAAGCTGGTGATCAGTGGAGACTCGTAAAAGATAAAGCACAGGAAAGATTGGTGGAACTTCACAGAGTCCCTTTGCATCACGTGGCGTTGGAGGGGATGATTTTATTAAACCCTCCCGTGTTCAACGTGGCCATGTTGAGGTCCTCTTAAAAAAAAATAATAAAAAAAATAACGGTTCTCACTCCGGCCGTGTTCGTTATCGTTATCAAATGGACTGTGACTCCAAAAGTTACTGTCCACGAACCGAATGGTATCACGCCAAAACGGGAATTAGATAAGGCTGTCAAACTGTCTCCAGTCAGATCACACTTTGAGGGCGGAATCTCTCTCTCTCTCTCTCTCTCTCTCTCTCTCTCTCTCTCCAAAATGAGACTTGTATTGTGATCTTTACCTTCTACCGTTTATCGTATATGTGAAATGCTATATCTCGGGCATGTCTTTTTCATTACCAGCGCTTATCAAAGGCTGACGTACACACGTCTGTGGATGGTCAATAAATGCAATTACGCCGTGTGCTTACGCATATGCTACTAAAACCCATGGCAGGTTCCTTAGGCATAATCACACAGAAGCATATTCATAAAAACCTTTTACTTAGTTGAAGTAATTTATCATTATTTCCTCACGTTTATATTTCACAATAAGTACACCGGGCTTGCATTCGTCAAGTCAGTGGTTCGATCACAGAATGCCCAATATCAGTCGACCTTATTCTGAATGGGTATACCAAACCTGGGTAGCTCAAGAAAAGAACCAAAGACAGAGGTCACGGACACATTCATCATTTCACTGCTGTGTCGTGGCTGAACGCCTGTCTGTAGAAAACTTTCTCAACATTTGCTGGTTCAAAGAGTAACACAGATGGCTCATCAACAGCTTATCAACCCTCTGACACTCAGTGCCATTCGTCTTACAAACACTCTAAGTCTTCCTGGATATCAAGGTCTCTCCTATTCAATACCACTAGAAGTCCATCTATCCATTATTTTCTAGGTCTTTATTTTCTATGTTTTTCTCTTATTACCCACCGGCCTCCCTCCCCCCGACATATACAAATTGTGCACTTTTCCACAAACCTATACTTGGTTTTCTAAGAAGTTAAACAAAATAAGTTTATTTTTTTATGTACTCGAGACTAAATTTTTTCCTAAATTTCTTCCGTACATTTGAGCGACCATACCTACAATTTAGTTCTTATTCTTTGCTGCATTTTTTTCTTTCATTTAGCTTCTTCTATGTTTGTTTATATATATATATATATATATATGTATATATATATATATATAGTATATATATATATATATATATATATATATATATATATATATATATATATAATATATATATATATATATATATATATATAATATATATATATATATATATATATATATATATATATATATATATATATAAGATCCCTAAAAACTTAAAAAAACTTCCCTTTTCATGTACTCGAGACTGAATTTCTTCAAAAAAATCCACATGATTACCCGTATATAAAATATGGTTCTTCTTATTCCTTAATTCCGTGCTTTATTTATTTTTTTCTCCGTGACTATATATGCCATTTGTATCTTGACTGTATATAGAATACAGTTCTTCTTATTCCTTACCCTTATTCTTCTTTCACTTAGCCTCTTCCATGACTTTATATATATAGCATTCGTATTCGTATCTTTAATAACGAGACCCCCTCCTCCTCATCCTTTAATATGACAGAGAGATGCCAAAACACAGGCTCCTCCCAACGAGACACATTAGGTACACCCCTCAGTTTTCTGTAACTCATTATATGTCGTGTCCTGCCGAATATGGAGCATCGCCCACTGACTTACGATGTCGCAGGACGTCGGATGTCCATTATAAGTAGGTATTAGGCATCACGCGTCATCCATGTTAAGCGTGTGGACCTGTATATACATCAGTCAGATTAAATGGCTCGCGCATTTACTGATGTTTTCGTTTTGTCCTTTTCTCTTTTTATGATTGCTTTTTTTTTTGGTATGTGTCATTCTGAAGGAAAGGGAGTTGCTGTTATATACATACATACATGTACTTTTGTTTTTTGTATTTGTAATTCTTAAGGAAAGGGCGTTGATGTTACGTGCATATATACATACATGTATTTTTTATGTGTAATTCTGAAGGAAAGGAGGTTGCTATTACATACATACGTGCATGCATACATACATGTATTTTTTGTATGTGTAATTCTGAAGGAAAGGGAGTTGCCGTTTCATTCATTCATACATGCATACATTCAAGCAACAAGTTGTATGACGGTGTTATACACCTATGTGTTTTTGTGAATATTTTTGTATCACCTCATAATATATATATATATATATATATATATAATATATGAGATGATACAGAAATATTTACATAAACACACACACACACACACACACACACACACACACACTATATTATATATATATATATATATATATATATATATATATATATATATATATATATTATATATATATACGTATATATACATATATATATATATACAAACACACACATATATAATGTATATATTATATATATATATATATATATATATATATATATATATATTCATAAATCATAACTCATTCTCCCTTCATTTTCCAGTCTTCCTCTGCCCGTTTCCCACAGTCTCTATCGACCAGTTTTTGTACATAATAGAAGTGAAGAATTGAATCTTTTATATTGAGATTAGTGCAGTGTCTAAGGAATTCTGCAGGTTCCTCTCACTTGTAATAAGTTAAGAATATTGTGTTGCTTTGCATCTTCTTGATTAAATTGTTGTGGCAGTTGAACTTGGCGATCATTTTAGATTGTCTGTTACACACACACACAAGAACAAGTGAATAAGAATATATATTGTGTTCCCAGTAGTATAGGGATGTGGACTGACTACCTGGGCATTTTTCTTGGCGTTATGTCATTCTTTAATAACGCCATCTATTTATCTCATATTTTTTTGGCTTTGGTTATTACATTTTGAAATTTTCACTTATTCAGCGCTCGTTTGGAGTCACCGGAAAATAAAGTTGGTTTTAACAATACCATATAACAATTTTCTTTTCATAAACCCAAAAGTCAGATTTAATTCTGTTTTAAGATATATATTTTTTTCTATTCTATACGCTGGCTTGGAATAACCGAGAGAGAGAGAGAGAGAGAGAGGAGAGAGAGAGAGAGAGAGAGAGAGAGAGAGCGGAAGCTAACTTTTAACATAACATTTAGTAAATTTTACTTTTCACTAAAGAAATTCAGATTGTATCCTCCTCATGCAAATGATTTAATAATTGAGAGGGGAGAGAACCAAATAAGAAGAAGAAGAAGAAGAAGAAGAAGAAGAAGAAAAATAGTGATGCCTTGCTTCATCAATCGACGAACCAGGTAAAACCTCGACTATAAATGATCATCAAGTCATCGGAAGGGGAGAGACTAACACGTACGCTTCAGGTATGCTACTTGAAATTTTACTCGTCAGGGGAATGTCCAAGCATGGTATCGTCAGAGGTGTCAAGGCGCGCGGCAATACAAAGAGAATTTATAATGGTGACTGCCTAGCAGATGAATGGCTGGCTGTGTGCCACCATGAATCAACATGATCATATTATGACCACGAAAGAGGCTCTGTGGTTATTAGAGAGGCTGGACTTTTTATGACCAGGAGTTATTTTGACTGAATTATATCTTATTATGACCATGAGTTATTAGCATGAAATTATGACCACAGAGGAGGGTGTGTTCTATATGTTTCTTCATCATGAGGTTATAAAGGCTGATCTTCAAGTTAATTATTTTTATGACCGCGGGTTACCATGATTGAATTATATCTTATTATGACCATGAGTTATTAGGATGAAATTATAACCATAGAGGAGGGTGTGTTCTATATGTTTCTCCATCATAAGGTTATAAAGGCTGATCTTCAAGTTGATTCTTTTTATGACCACGAGTTATTATGATTGAATTATATCTTCTAATGACCATGAGTTATTGTGATGAAATTATGACCACAGAGGAGGGTGTGTTCTATGTTTCTTGATCGTGAGATTATAAAGTTTGAACTTTAAATTTATTCTTTTTATGACCACGAGTTATTCTGACTGAATTATATCTTATTATGACCATGAGTTATTATGATGAAATTATGACCATGGAAGAGGGCGTGTCCTATACGTCTCTCCATCATGAGGTTCTGTGGTTATTAGGAAGGCTGAACTTCAAGATGATTTGTTTTATGACCACGAGTTATTATGGTTGAATTACATCTTATTATGACCATGAGTTATTATGACGAAATTATGACCACAGAGGAGGGTGTGTCCTATACGTCTTTCCATCGTGAGGTTCTGTGGTTATTAGAAAGGCATGAATTATTATGCTCTACTTATGACCACAGTGGACATTTGTCTTTTTCGTCTTGTCACCATTATTCAGTCTGTTTCAATTACTTTCTCTTAATTCCCAAGGTGATGAGGTAATATTAAACTAGCTGAACTTCAGGTCGATCTTATTATGACCATGAGTTATTATGATGAAATAATGACCACAGAGGAGGGTGTGTTCGTCCCATAAGCTCTTGATCGTCGTCTTAAATTTACAAGATGAATGGGTTTTTTTAATTAAGTGTCTCTTGATTCCTGAGGTTCAGAGGTAATATATTAGGATGAACATCAAGTTGATCTTATTGTGATCAAGAATTATTATGATCAAGTTGCGACCACAAATAGTAACCAGGGAGGAGGGTGGTGAGTGCTTTACATTTTCCATCATCGCTTTTCCTGCACAAGATTATTAGGTTTGCTTCATTTACTTATAATTCCCGAGGCTTTGAGGTTAGTATACCCCCTCGTGCTTCAAGTTGGTATTTTATGACCATGATTTGTTATGATCAAGAAAAAAAATCACAACCATCCAAGAGGGTGTGTGTTCTTTACTTTTTTTTTAAATCGTTTATCATTTAATCTACTTTCTCGTAATTCCTGAACGTACTTGACCCTCTGGTCTTGAAGTAGATCTTACTGTGCCCAGGAATCAATATGATTAAACTATGATCACTAACGAGGGCTCGCTCTTTACGTGTTCTCATCATCACTTTTTAATTTACAATATTATTCTGTTTTTCCATTTACTTTCCTGATGTTACTAGAACCCCTTAGTCTTCATGTAAACAGTCTCGTTGTAATTATTCTTAATCGTTAGCAATTAAGAATAAAACAAATTAATTTGAAAGGCACGTCTGTCTGTCTGTCTGTCTGTGTTGAACGTGCTCTCTTGATCTTTCCAGACCGACGCTCATGGCAAATGGCAGAACGTCTGTTCGTTCGTTCGCCAGCAGATCACCTCGGCCCAAACTCCTCAGATATTCAGAGCCGTAATAACTTTCTCATATTTATCGATGTATGTCAATCATTTTATGATTTACGGGGGCCACGGAAGCAGGACCTTCATTTCCAGTCGTTTGTTAGTGAAATAAGACATTCGTCTTCGCAATGTGTATAATTTGCCGATATATTTTATGCAAATGAATGCCAAATTGATCTGCTGCTTCAAATGCTTTAATCATTTCCACTGTGAAAAGGGATTCCAAATTATAAAAAAAAGGAGAGAGAGAGAGAGAGAGAGAGAGAGAGAGAGAAGCGGGTCTAGCTTGTCCAGAGTATGCCGATGATAGTTTGTCCAAAGTATGCTGATGATAAAGCAGAAAGAGAGAGAGAGAGAGAGAGAGAGAGAGAGAGAGAGAGAGAGAAACGATATTTGTTGCTCAAACTAAAATAGTGTCAAAGCACACACACACACACACACACAGAAAAAGAGAGAGAGAGTCGTCGTATATTGCTCAAAGCATATTTTCAAAACAGAGAGAGAGACATAAAAAGAAATTATAGGTTACCCAAAGAATACTAACGTCAAAGCGCACACGGGGAAGAGAGAGAGAGAGAGAGAGAGAGAGAGAGATGATTTAATGAGAGACTGAAAAAGAGAAAATGGAGCACTTGGTCGTAATGACACCGAACATAAATCAGTGGAAATGACACGGCCGACATAAATCACACAGCAGCAAAGAAGCAAAAATGCTACTAAATAGCAGTCGTAAACAAGGAAGATATGTGCTATGTTCTACATAAGGACGGAGGGGATGGTAGTGGGGAGAGGAGTGTAGGGGAGGGGGTGGGGGAGAGGTCACATAGGATATTAACGGCTTGTCGGTAGGGGGGAATGGTTTTGGTGGGAGGTGCAGCCTCGGGGTGGGGCGGGGGAAGGTAGGGCCTTTAAAAAAATATCTGGTTTTGTGAAAATTTCGTTCGTCAAAAATGTTGAAACCGTGTCGAGTCAAGTACGTATATTTTCGAAGGTTATTGCAAAATACAAGTACGTATATTTTGGAAGGTTATTGCAAAATATATTTCGAATTATTATTACAGGGGTGTAAGAATACAAGTACGTATATTCTCAAAGGTTATTGCATATATTTCGAACTGTAATCATTAATACAAACTACGTCCATTCTCAAAGGCCTAACCACAAGTGCGTATATCCTCAAAGGTTATTGCAAAATATTTTTCGTACTATCATTATCATTATATTGCGGGAGCATATAGGTACAATTATGCATATTCTCAAAGGTTTATCACAAAGTATACTTATACCTATCATTGAAGGAGCGTTTGTACAATTACGTGTCTTCTCAAAGGTTATAGAAAAGAATATTTTGAACTATTATTATTATTATAACTTTGGGTTGCTCGTTGGACGAGTGGGTTACATGCTTGCCTGCCGATTCGGTAGTTCCGAGTTCGATTCTCCGCTCTGCCAACGTGGAATCAGAGGAATTTGTTTCTAGTGATTAGAAATTAATTTCTCGGTATAATGTGGTTCGGCTCCCACATTAAGCTGAAGGTCCCGTGTCTAAGTAACCAATTGGGTCCTAGGCATGTAAAAATATCTAGTCCTTCGGACCAGCCCTAGGAGAGCTGTTAATCAGCTCAGTGGTCAGGTTAGACTAAAGTATACTCAGATTATTATTGTTTTTATTACTGGGGTCTAAGTACAAATAAGTATATCCACAAAGGTTAGGAAGCGCCTCAGTGGCGTGGTCGGTATAGTGTTGGCTTACCACCTCGGTGGTCGCGATTTCGATTCTCGGGCATTCCATTGAGGGGTGAGGGATGTGTATTTCTGGTGATAAAAGTTCACTCTCGACGTGGTTCGGAAGTCACTTAATGCCGTTGGCCCCGTTGCTGAATAACCACTGGTTCCATGCAACGCAAAATCACCATACATACAAAGGTTAACGCAAAAATATATTTCGAACTATTATTATCCAAAAATATATTTCGAACAATTATTATGCAAAAATATATTCGAACAATTATTATCCAAAAATATATTTCGAACTGATATTATCCAAAAATATATTTCGAACTATTATTATCCAAGAATATATTTCGAACTATTATTATCCAAAAATACATTTCGAGCAATTATTTTGCAAAAATATATTTCGAACAATTATTATGCAAAAATATGTTTCGAACTGTTATTATCCAAAAATATATTTCGAACTATTATTATCCAAAAATATATTTCGAACGATTATCATGCAAAAATATATTTCGAGCTATTATTATCCAAAAATATATTTCGAACAATTATCATGCAAAAATATATTTCAAACTACGTCCATTCTTGAAGGTGATTGCCAAGTATATTCCGATTACAGGAGTGCATGTCTGGAGAGTTATGGCCGTTATCGCCGTAATTTCCCGGCTTCATTTGACAACCGCTTTTACTGCCACTCCTTGTAGTGTTTCGCTAATTATAGCCCGCGCTAATAGCCTTTAAATCACGATAGCATTATAGCCTGCTTTACTGTGATGGTAATGATGGGGCCGCCGGCGCTATTTATTCTCGCAAATATTATGTGCAATATTTCTTACCTTGGCTTCTCTCTTTTTTTTTTCCACCTGGCATCATTACCACTTGCGCCATGACAGGTATTGCAATCAATAATGCCATTACCTTAGTAAGCCTTTGCAAATATTAATCATGGATGTTTACGCAAGGTCAACAGACAAATGGCCTTTCCTTTTTTTTTCTTTCTTTTTAGCGTCTCCTGTCTCTTGGAGAAGAGGTCAATATCATGGTTTGAACTTCATGAGCTTTTTCAGGGTAATTCTCTCTCTCTCTCTCCTTTCATTCTACGTCTCCCGTTTCCTTTTTACCTTTCTATACCTATCCTTCTAGAGATAAGTGGGCACGCGATGTCTCCTCGGATGGACTAACAAGTCTTTGAGAAAGCCTAATCCTTGTAACTCCATTCTATACTACTTTCCCACCTCTCTTTACCTTTCTGTACCGCTCCCTCATCCCCTACTTTATTCCTCCTCCTCCTCCTGTCTTTCTTCTCACCCCTACCTTCTTCCTCTTCCTACCCCCTTTCTCCTCACTCCTTCCTCCTTATTGCTTCCAAATAGCCATAACTATAACAAGTCGAATTGCGAACATATAACTTCGTATTCGACAAGTACAATAACGGCCGTAAATCACGGTTAAAACCCTATGATATAATTTTTAATGGTTGATATTAAAAATAAACTTGTCATTATCTTAATACAAGCAAAATCAGTCTGTCAAAACGCCAGAATAATGAGCAAAACTTTGCCTTCTCTATCACGAGCAAATTATTTGAAAACACATCAAAATACAAATGAACGAGTAGTGCAATACAGTCTCGATTTGTGACTTATTTCTAGTCATAATAAAAAAAATACAACACAATTATTACTCTGCTGAGTAGGTAGCTGATAATAAAGACAGGGAAAAAAGCCACAGGAAAAAAGCTACAGAAAAAAGTCAATTTTGGCTAGGAAAAAGGTCACAGGAAAAAAAAGTCACAGTAATTTACAGTCTTGTATTTTTATGGTAATCCCCAACGGGCTTGTACTAAATACGCTGCAAAGTTGGATACATGCCGGGTTTTCTAGAACCCTTGGCGGTCACTACCTAGTCCAGGAGAGATTGTTGTGACTTATTTTCCTGTGACTTTTTTTCTGTGACTTTTTTTTCTGTGACTTTTTTTTCTGCGACTTTTTTTCCCTGTGACTTTTCTTTAGTTTGATGATGTTTTTTTCTTTTTTTTTCCTGGATTCGCTAAGTAGCAGGCGAATCCCCTTTGCAAAAGAGTTCCAAAACATTGGCCTGTTATACATTTACACAACTGCTCATCAGACAATTCGTCGGCCAGCCCCAACCTCCAAGCACACATACGCTTACGCAAGCACACACAACACTGCGCAATTCACCCCCATCTTGCACGCAATCTTGCGCTTTCTAGGTACTAATACCCAAGCTTTTCAGTGCATAATTTCCTAATGCCAGATAATTACCGGAGTCGCTCCCCTTTGAGCTGTGTTGGGTTTCATACATTTGCTAATGTCCTCTCGCACATAATGTATGATCCGTACGTATTCATTTGCCTTCATTAATGCCCGTTTGTATTTCATTCGGTGAGCTAACATTATCGTTACGTCGAGGAGAGTGGTTAACCCGTTTTTTTATTATTATTTTGGAGCATTATGCGTCCTTTTATTGCATTAATGCAAATATGGATAGCGCGCATTTGCCTCGCCTTCCTAAAAAGTATGTTTGCGAATTGCTGATGAATTTTGGGAATTTTTCCATAATGACATTTTCATTTCTTTATTTAAAAACATTACCTCATTCTGTGGGATTTTATAGACTTTCAGTATAACAATTAAGTAGCAATTTTATGATCATGTTTTAATTTGAATATATTAAAATTCATTCCGTTCTTCTTGCAGCATTCTACTGTCAATTAGTTTGTTGTTTGAGATTAAGCTGGCCTTATGCCAGCACGGGCTCTTGCTCATAGAACAGCTCGTAGAATATTAGTTTAACAATAGGTAGAATGGTGTTACGACGAAACAATATTTTGGGCATTATAGATTGATTGACGTAATGATTTACATCGAATGGAGTGTATTAGCATGCTAATATATTCACTAAAAATAATAAAAAAAACTAACAAATAATGTATTTTGGTAAGGTAAAGCCTTCTACCGTTTGATGGCCGAATGGCTCAAGGGTCCTTGTTTCACAGAGAGTACTTCCATGGAACCCACTATCCAACAAATATACCTTGGGCAGGGAAAGCTTTCTACCGTTCGATGGCCGAATTGTTCAAGGATCCTTGTTTTTATCAAACAGCATCTCCACAGAACCATTATCCTAAACGCAGAAGTTATACCAACCTTTGCTCGGCACAACGGAGACCTGGCGCTTCAGTTGCCGGTTAAAATTACGTAGTGGTGTGTCGAACATTGGTTTTCGCACAGCTCTTGCTGTCTTTCTACTTCGTTTGCTGTTCGTTTTTCGGGTGACCGTGAGGATGTCTTGTAGAGTCCTTGTTGTTGTTCTGCTCCGTCCATCGTTCTGTGACCTTTGTTGGTGAGGGGGATTTGATGTTCTACAATGTTTTTGAAGCCCTTTTTGTGCGTTGTTACATTTTATTACTTGGCGCTTTACTGTAACTGTTAATTTGTATTTTTTTATTTGCTTGCCTGTAAAGTTTTTTCTCGGTGTACTTAACTTCGCTGTTCTGTTACTGCTCTAAAGTTAAGTTTTATATAGTATACTCAAGTATTAAACTCAAGTATTAAGTTTGGTAGATCTTGCTTGGAAAGTTTTTTTTTTTCTCTCTCTCTCTCTGCGTTCTTAACTTCGCTTCTCCGTTACTGCCTAAATAAAGTTTTATATTGTATACTAAAGAATTAAGTTTGGTAGATCTGTTACTATTCCGCGGAGGCCTAAACTATGGCAGTTGCGGTTTTTCTATGCTGTTTTACCTCCTGAACGAGAATTTTAAGTAGTTAATCGGACGACTGTAATCAACCCCCAGGGGCCAGTACTAAACGCTGCGAAATACATTGGACACCCTAATCCCTAGTGGATGTCTTCTCCGCGGTTAAGTTTTCTGCAGTCCGTGCTGAATTATTCTTTAGAATTACCTAAGTAAGCGGTTACGTTCCCTGCAGTCCGTGCTGAATTATTCTTTAGAATTGCCTAAGTCATACTTTTTAAATCTTAATGTTTATAGGATTTATCACTAGTGTTTCTGCTGATTTTTTTCTTAATATTTATAGATTCTCTTTATTTTTCAGTTTTCTGCTGACAACACAACCCAATAGTTGACACACTCCATCTGGAGCGCTTTTGGTAAATATTTTTCCTTCAGAATTCAAAGGTAAGGGTTACTCCTCTTTTAGTAGTGTAAAACCAATAATTACTAACACTGCAAGCTAATCCTCCCCCTTCAGGGGCAGAGCCCCTGAAGTGGGGAGGAGCGCCTCTGACGTACGGTGGACTTTTGTCTGCCGTACGCCAGAAGGGGCTTGCATCCAACAATCAAATTTAAACTTAGACTTGGTAAGTACTTCAGTTTGGGTATTTAATTATGTGGTAAATGTACCTTCCATCATGTAGTGTTAAGTAAGTAATAGTTCAGTTTAAGGTTTAAATTGGAATATTGCTGTTAACGTTTTTTTACTTTAAACCAAGCTAGTTAAATTTTCATTAATTTTTCATAAAATTAAAATCTTGCCTGAAAACTTACTATTGATTTGGAATTTACCTACTAGTTTATTCATAACTATAGATACGGAACTTAAACTATTGCTAGTTACTATTTTCATATATTGAATCTTATCTTAACTTTCTATTTACAATTTTCTATTTACATAATAAAATTTGCTACAAAATTTGCTAAAATTTATGTAACCAATCTTTACTTTAAATCTTGCTAGTTAAAATTTTTACTTTATTATTAAAACTTAAATCTTTCTAGTTAATTGAATCTCTATTGTCTTAAGATCCTTAAAAGTTGAGTTAGTGGTAGGGTTAAGTATTAAAATGCGTGCTTGGAGCAAAATTACTCCAGTTTAGGCTACTAACTTTATTAATGATTAATTTGATCTGTTATTTGAAGTTTGCAATACTTCAAACTTCAAAACTTCAATATTGTCATGCACAACTATTAAATCTGGTTTTGATTAATTTTCCGGCCACTAGATAATTTAAATTATATTAAATTTCAGTGTACCGTGAATGGAAGGATACATTGCATTAGCAACTGCCTTGTCTAACTATTACTATCCGTAGGTTGCGTTGGTCTGGATAGCACATGCAAGTGTCCGAAGGTATCCTGTACTTAACGAAGTTGTACTTGCTATCTTGCCACGGGGCAACTAAGCAGCAAGCACTGGGAGCGCAGACTTGCCAAGATAACCCTTGGATTGCTAGTACTGGTTCAAGTTTCCTAGTTGAACATTGCAACGGGCATTCTGAGATGTGTACACATTGCAACGGGCAATCTGAGCTGTGTACGTACAGGTGTGTACGATTCTGAGGTATAGAGGACTGGGACTATCAGGGATTGTAATAAAAAATAAACAACGGGAATGTTTGATTTATTTTTCAACCTGATTTGATATATCTTGTCTAGTTTATGCACCAGCAGAAAGGCTTTATGGCTAAACGTCATTTACGGGCTTTAAATTTAGAAGGTCTACGAATTTTATGTAAGGTAGTCGGGTTTTGCCTGAAAATACTGTATTGGTCGTAAGACTCTTATGGCTTGAAGTAAAAATGGCATGGTTTCTTGATCTAACTTAGCCTTTAGATGAAGCTACTATAAACTGATTGGTTGTTAAGGACTTATAAGTACATGGGAATAACAATTATCAGAGCTTTGCTTATATCTACTTAATATCATACCTAAGCTAGTACCAGACTTTTCAAGTTTGAGAGGAATCGATTTAAGCAAAGTCTTAAGCCAGGAACAATACTTAGGTGTACTAATAAAATTAATTATACATACCATATATTCCTTAAACATTTAAGGGAATCTCGTATTAACTGATATTCAGTCTCAATGTTAAGAGTTGGTCAGTTTTTAATTTAGAGAAATTGCTTATTTGGTATAAAGTGCCAACCATAGAAGGGATTGCTATAGGAGTTAACATAAATTAAGGATTAAGTATAAGTTTCTAAGAATGGGTAAGTTTTTTTCGAGAGTTTTTGAGTATTTTGTGTGCATCAGGGTATTTCAAATGGTATTTGTCAGCTTGGCATAATCTTGTCAGATTTGGTTTGGATGTAGTCTGGACACCACCACCACTCAGAGGTTTTGCGCCTCAGTGGCGTGGTTAGTATGGTGTTGGCGTCCCACCTCGGTGGTCGCGAGGTCGAGTCTCGGCCATTCCACTGAGGGGAGAGATGTGTATTTCTGGTGATAGTTAACTCTCACGGGGTTCGGAAGTAACTTAAAAACGTTGGTCCTGTTGCTAAATAACCACTGGTTCCATGCAACGTAAAAACACCATGCAAACAAACTCGGGTTTCAGATGGGTAAAATTAAACGTAACGTGGAAGGGAAGTGAACACTTGGATATTCAAAAAGTTGTAGTAAATGGAATTACCTGCTACCTTTTGTCAGATTAGGTTAAGTGGTCTAGACAATTTCTCTCTCTCTCTCTCTCTCTCTCTCTCTCTCTCTCTCTCTCTCTCTCTCTCTTCAGAAAAAATAGAGCACATCAGGGTGTTCAGATCATGGTATTTAATAGTTGTCAGCTTAACATTTGGTTTGGCTTCGTGGTCTGAACAAATCCCCACTTATTGTGTTAGATGGGTAAAGTTTTACGAACCTGTAAGGGGAGTGAACACTTTCTACATATTCAAATCTTAGTAATAAATTAAATGCCTGTCAGCGTAGCATTTTAGTCAAGAGTTGGTATGGCTTCGTGGATTAGATAAATTTTTTTTTTCTCTCTCTCTCTCTCTCTCTCCTCATCTCGTCTTCTCTCTCTCTCTAAATCTCTCTCTCTCTCTCTCTCTCTCACAAAAGGAAATAAAATTCTTATTTCCCAAAGCTTAAAGGTGCGTCCACACGGTCGAACAGTGTCCGACGGACAAACATTGTTACCAATTAACAATTCTCTACTGGCCTTTGCCTTGTGAGCAAAGTAAAAACCGTGATTTACAACTTCATCTGGTACCAATGCTTGTTGTCGGCTCTACTTCCAAATTTTCAACGCTTATGACGTCATCCTGCTTCGCCTATGATGTGGTAACAATGTTTGTCCGTCGGACATTGTTCGACCGTGTGGGCAGGCCTTAAGCCGCCAATCGAGCTTAGAACTATGAGATCACATGCTTTGTGAGGACACTATACTCTGTTTTTTTCCATCTGTCCACCCGCCTGTGGTGTTTGCGTATGGTAACACTGCGTCCCGGGCTTTATATAGTTACATTCAGCAATTATACTAATATCCTATTTCGAATATTAACGGTGTAATTCGCATACAGTAAATTATTAAAACACTTTTCAGTTGTAAATGTACACCCAGATAATCTTTTATTAACCTAAAACTTACACATAGCGTAACTATCTAAAGCCCAGGACGCAGTGTTTAGCATACGCAAACACACAGGCGGGTTGGGACAGAATGGAAACAAAAAACAGAGTATAGTTTAGGGGGTAGCATGGAAGGGCGTTAATATTCTAATGGTTGAATTTGTCGCCTGGATCGTTATCATATGGTTCATCAGTAATCTGTAATGAATGTGGTATCAATAACATAGTTTCCGGTGAAATAGTTTTGGTAGTAATTTACGGTAGTCATGGAAGGTGGTAGTGGGATTGGTAGAACCATTAAAGAAATTACTATTACTGTACCTCCTTTCATATTTTTTCTTCCATCTTAATTTCCACCCTCTTCTAACAATTGATTCATATTGCACCTGCGAAGTTTTCCTCCTATTGTCCTATTGCACCTTTCAAACTTTCAAACGTTTTACTATCAATATCAGTTTTAACGCTGAATGACCTCGTAGGTCCTAGTGCTTAGCCTTTGGCCCAAATTCTAGATAAAATTGTCTAGATTTAATTCAATTATAGTAATTACAAGTTATTGGAATTATCAGGGGTATTTGGTAGAGCCATTTCCAAAGTTGGAACTTGAGTAGAAACTATCGCCGGCTAACACATGGCCTGTAGATGGATGCCGTGAGTGGTCTATTTCAGACTGGTGGAGGGGGCAGTCGCTTTCATTAAAGGCTGTATTTCCAGCACAACATTTCATATAATTTAATAATTAAAACGAATATTATTCCACTCCAACAATTTTGGTTTTAAGTTTTACTTCAATACTACTGACCTGCGTGGAAACTTAACCATTAATGGAATTCATTGTACAGCCTTTCTATAAATTGTTTCGGTACTGAGATCCGGTAACGCACTTCTGTAACATTGTCCATTGCATTATTTATTATTGATAGCTTTATAGTATGTAAGCGTTATCATTTTAGTTGTCTCGCTGTTACCCTTAATAAACTTTACTGATATTTTACTGCCGTATGCCACAGATCTCTTGAACTTTGCTTCTGTCTTTTCGTCAGTTTATTCCTTGTCAGTAAATGAATCTTCGGGGGAAAATCCATAT
>NC_087217.1:52063591-52083591 GCF_015104395.2 Macrobrachium nipponense | reverse complement strand
GAGAGAGAGAGAGAGAGAGAGAAATTTATTGCTGCAATTTATGGAAGGAGAAGCCAGTGTATAACAAACTAGAACCACCTTCTTCGAGACTTTCTTTTCCGGGTTGCTTGTTAAGTGAAGATAAATGACGTCATTAGCGGTAAAATATCGACGAGTTTACTTCCCAGAGATTTCCTTTCGCTCCGAATTAGAATTGCGCGCATGTAAAAACATTAGTTTAGACGTTCATACGCAACGCTGTGCGTGGTAGTCTTTGGGTGTTCCTTTGCGTAAACAAATAAATACTTGAACGTTCTCTGACTACATTATTTTTGCAGTTTAGACTTTTATACGCAACGCTGTGCTTAGTCTTTGGGTGCGTATTTGCGTAAACAAATAAATACCTGAGTTGACTCTGATTATGTGATTTTTAATCCTGCGTAAACCTCATGTTTCCTCATAAAAATAGACGTATATACGCTACTCTGTGATTAGTCTTTGGGTGCGTATTTGCGTAAACAGATGAATACCTGAGTATACTCTGATTATGTGATATTTAATCCTGCGTAATTCCCGTGTGTCCTCATTTGAAAATAGACGTATATACGCTACGCTGTGACTAGTCTTTGGATGCTCTAAGCGTAAACAAATAGATACTTGAACTTAGTGGAATTATATCATATTTAATCCTACGTAAATCTCATGTATTCTCGTAAAAATATAAGTTTATACGCAGCGCTATGCATAATCTTATGACGTTTCTTTGCGTAAGCACATAAATATTTGAACACGATAATTATACTGGTCTTTAAACTTCATTATAACATTTTGTTACAGCATATCGCTGAATGGTAAAGCAATTATAATCCTAGGTAAATATGCTTGTCTCCCCCCCCCCCCCCCCCCCCCCCCCCCCAGTTTTTTCATCTATGTCGGGACAGGACGCGATTTCTCAAACTGTTAGAATAAATATACTAATAAGTTCTTCTGAGTTTGTCGTCTTCGATTTTAACTCCCCAAGAGTTGTAAATCTTCCCTTGAATGTATAGGTGTCATTCCTCAAGAAATATAGAATGTCATGAATGGGTTGAATTTGTTCGCTCTCTGTTCAAGACGATGTTGATGACATGAATACGAGACTGCGAACTCGGGTACTTTGAGCTAGTGGCGGACCCTCGTATAAATATTCTCTCTCTCTCTCTCTCCAGAGAAAATTTTCACTTAAGATTTGTTACATGTAGACGCGTTCGTGCCATCAAACACGCACAATCACAAGCGCACGCACGCATGTATATACGTATATGATACACACACACACATATAAATATAATATATATATATATATATATATATATATATATATATATATATATATACATATCATATATAAATATATATTTGGCACAGTATACTATTATTATATATAGATATATATATATATATATATATATATATATATATATCTCATATGGCACTATATGATGGCTAGGAATCTAATATGGAAAAATTATATCTTTAATTGGTAGTGCAATCATCCTCTCTCTCTCTCTCTCCTTCTCCAAAAATCTCTCTCTCTCTCGTCTCTCTCTTCTCTCTCTCTCTCTCTCCTCTCTCTCTCTCTCTGCTGCTGCTGCTTATGTTATTTTAATGCACGTTTAGGGAAACGACACTCGCGAGGAAGGAAATCATCTGATAAATTCTATTGCTTGGTCTCCGCCTCACAATGGCTATAAATCCCCACGTCCCTCCAAGGACGTCACATCCCCAATCCCCTTCCCCTTCTTCTTCCCCCCCAACCCCCTCCCCTAAACCCCACACCCTACATATTCATCCCACAATAACCTTCTTTTATAACCCGGGCCAAAGTCCCTAATTCATTACCCGGGTGTGATTTAGTGTGACCCGACTTTTCTTTGTAAATAACCCCCAGGTCTCCCTCCATTCCTGAGGTCCCCACGACCCCGTGTGTACACCTGCTTTTTGGGCGGGACGGCCAGGGCCGTTTAAAAGGATTACGGAGTTATCAGTTTTATTTGTGATTACGTCAATTTTTATATTGCAAATCGACAATTCACTTTTATTTGCAATTGTATCATGTTTTATGTTACACCTAAGTAATAATAATAATAATAATAATAATAATAATAATAATAATAATAATAATAATAATAATAAATAAAAAAATAATAATAATAATAATGTCTACAGGCTTGACTGAGTTATCAGTTGCTTTTGTTTCGTAGGATTAATAATAATAATAATAATAATAATAATAATAATAATAATAATAATAATAATAAATAATGTTTACAGTTGTAAGTACTTATACACCTTTTTTCTCTTAAATTATATTATCTTTATCATTTTTATGGCACAACAACAACTACAACATGATGAACAACTACAATAACATGATAATAATAAGTTTTCGTTTATTTTTTATCGTACCACTAAAACAACAACAAATGATGGTGAAAATTTTGTTAAGATTGTTATCATTATTCTTGTTGTAATTGTATTCTTGCTAAGTATATTGCTGGATTGATTTATTTCGATATAAGAAGGAAAACCTACAGTTGCAGTAGAGGTCAGTAGTTAGAGCGGTTGGACAGCAAGACTGAAGAAAGCAAAAGCCTAAAAAGTTTAGGGTGCAGCTAAGGACCGAAGGGACGATGCAGAAACCCTTTATATAGCGATGCCTACAGTGCACCACGTGAGGTACATCGTTTAGTACGTTGAAGGTTAACGAAATACCAGTTAAACCTTCCATCAATGCAATCGTATAATGGTATAACAGCAAGGGATTCCTTTCAGAGAAATATCCTTTTAATGGCCATTAATCATGTCTAATGTGGTAACTGGCAAACTCGTAAAAGAAGTACAACAATGAAGAAGAAGAGGAGAAGAAGAAGAAGAGGTAGCTAGAGGAGAATAAAGAAAGACATTTATAACCCAGTCGGAACCTCGACCCCTTCTCAAAATTTATATGTATATATATATATATTTGAGAGGGTAACTGCCGTAATTTTCCATCTGGCGCCGAACAGAGGGAAGTAGATCACACATTGTAGGCATCTTCAACAATCGGCTTCCTGGGAGTTCGGATACGGAGGGAAAAAGAATAAGAAGAAGAAGAAGAGGAAGAATGAGAAAAATCGGCACCGAGTAGAATCGGATCCCTTTCCAAACCGAGGGTTGTGTTGGGGCCTGGGGGTTGGGGAGGGGGTTAGGGGAATCGGGACCTATTATAGAGAATAAAAGCGAAGGCGGAGGCAATGGTATAAACGATAGGACGACCCATAGACGCATACACACACACACACACACACATTTACACTGTAGCTATAATGTGACAGTTACATACGCCCATATATTACTTTCTTCCCATTTGCAGCCCCATTCATCTGTGTATACACCCTCTCTCTCTCTCTCCCTCCCTCCCTCCCCTCTCCCTTCCTTCATCACCCCCTCTTCTCCCTTTTCTTTCCAAGGCGGTTACTCTCAAACAGGCTATAATAATATTTCATAGGAGATCCTATTCCTTGTTTGCCTATCTGCCCCTCCCCCTTCCCACTACCCCTCTTCATCTGTGTACATTTTGCATCTCCCTATTTTTCCTTAGTCCTACGCCCTTCCCATATGACCCACCTATTCTTCTCCCCCACCTCCCTCTAACCCCCTCCCACCCCTCCCTATCAAGCCAATCCCCCTCCAGACGATCATTTTCACATATATTGCTCTTTCTCTCTTCTTTCTATTTTTCTCCCTTTTTTTTCTCTTTCTCTCGCTTCCTACTATCTCATTTGGCCTGAAAGGACTAATGAAACTATTTGTACTTGTGGAGAGAGAGAGAGAGAGAGAGAGAGAGAAGAGAACTTCTTTTTTATACCCTCCTCCATACAACCACTTTCACATATATTATCCTCTCTCTCTCTCTCTCTCTCTCTCTCTCTCTCTCTCTCTCTCATTTCCTTTCATCTCGTTTTGCCATAAAAAATTAATGAAACAATGAGCAATTTCAGACGAGAGAGAGAGAGAGAGAGAGAGAGAGAGAGAGAGAGAGAGAGAAGTCCGTCCCCTTTCAGATCATAATTTTGTAACACACTCTCTCTCTCTCTCTCTCTCTCTCTCTCTCTCTCTCATTTCCATTCATTTAATTTTTCATAGAAATGTAGCAAAGACTATTTCTATTGGAAAGAGAGAGAGAGAGAGAGAGAGAGAGAGAGAGAGGAAGTAATAAGCATTTGTAGCCATAAAGACGATGGTTTATGCTTTATCGTCTTCTTGTGACTGTTTCGTGTCTTCTTTTATGTATGCCAGAAGCATATGCTGAGTGGGGGAGAGGGTGAGGGGAGAGAATGGGGAGGGAGGGGGAGGGGGTGAGCATAAATAAACATAAATGACTTCTGGACGGAAGGTCCCTTGGGGAACAAGCGTATACTGCCGTATCTCAAATACTGATTCAGGAACACTGGGGCCATAAGGGTGCTCATGAATTTTTGCAATTTGTTGGGAGTGCTCCTAACAGCAACAACAGCAGCGATAATAGTAGTAGTATAGTAGTAATAAAAGTAGCTGTAGTAGTAGTAGTAGCTATTCTAGCTGGGGCAATAACAGTAGCAAATTTTCCAATCGTATTTGCATTCATCATGGAAATAAATCTTTAAAGTTCCTCTTTTTTTTATCCATATATATATATATATATATATATATATATTCATACACACATATACGTGTGTGTGAGTTTGTTTATGCTTTTAGAAAAAATCCATATCTTGTCCGTAAGCATTTGGATGAAAAGCCAACTTATACAGATAACAGCACCAGCCTTTTCTTACAACTTACTAGGAATCTCATGAGCAGCACATTGACCCCCTACAAAGATGCACCACTCTCTTGCTTCCACCCTGGAAGTCAGGGCCCGCCTGTTTCCAAAGATTTATTTACAGTAGTTTCATCACAATATCTCCATTCGCACATACATGAATGAACGTAGCTGTGTATGCATCCCAATATTTTAAACACATACATTAAATTCATCAGTTTTAGAAGTCGAATCATTTTGATACAAGCTCATGATGGCCGTATATATGAGATAGTATCTATTCAGTTAAATGCTTAATCCTTAGTTCTTTTGAGTTATAGACTTGATCCCTATTTATAATTCTGCTGAATACTTTTTATTCAGTTATATACTTGATCCCTACTTCTAGCCGATTGAATACTTGATCCCTATTTGTTATTCTGCCGGATACTTGACCCCTATTTCTATTCAGTTATATAATTGATCCCTATTTCTAGTCAATTAAATGCCTGATCCATATTTCTATTCGGTTAAATGCTTGCTCCCTACGAGCAGGCATACGAATGATTTTATTTTAACCAACATATGATTGTCGTGTATAAGAGATAAAATACTTGATCTGCAGGCATTAGGAATGGATTCACTACCAGGTCAATGGGAGGGTTTCACAACAGCCCATAACCGTTCGTCAGCTCCCTTGCCTAATGATAAGAAAAATGGGGTTTACGACATACCTGACATTCCAGTTTGCTTTATTTACTATGGCAATGCATATATTGCTTTACTTCATTCATCATTCTTTTTAATTTGATACTTTCTTTCGTTTCATTTCGAAAGTCTATGTGTCATTCTGCTTGGTACGTGGACTGCCGCTCCTTACTGCATGGTTCTCCATATGTGCAACATCATTTATTAATCGCACGTTTTATTACTATCGGCACACCTACTACTTAATACGATACGCATTCCGCAATTACACTACGTGAGTTGTCAAGGAAATGAAACGTCAAATATTTATTTATATTTATCGCTGTGTTCGGTATACTTTCATTTTTCTTATTTGCTCTTTATTTCTTTTCGTCAAAATTTAGCACTGTATTAGTTTTTTTTACAGATAAATATTATTTGAATAACCAATTGGTATCAACATTAACAACAAGAGATTCCGTTAAAATGATTTCAATGAAACATGAAGTAAATCTTATATAATTTCCCAAATGTCTTTCTTTTCTACTGTTGCTTATGTATGTGTACTTATTTATGGATAACATTATGATGATAACGTTAGCAAATAGCAATTCAGCCAGATTCTCTCCAGATAATCCGGAGTAAACATCAAGCAAATCATGTCTAATTCTCCTGATATCAATGAAATGCTCCTTTGCAAACAACTTTATTGTTTCTCTTTGTTTACCGTCGCAATATTTAAGGCATGATGGCACAAAGAATAACAGCAGTTCCATTTTGCTATTGCGTGATTTATGCTCTCTCTCTCTCTCTCTCTCTCTCTCTCTCTCTCTCTCTCTCTCTCCATTTTGTGCCCACATCTTCCTTTGTAGCATTGAAAATATCAAGTTATATTTCTCTCTCTCTCTCTCCTCTCTATTTTCCCTCCTTTGTTCTCTCTCTCTCTCTCTCTCTCTCTCTCTCTCTCTCTCTCCATTTTATGCCCACATATTCCTTTGTAGCATTGCAAATCACAAGTTATACTCTCTTCTCTCTCTCTCCTCTCTCTCTCTCTCTCTTCTCTCGTCTCCTCTTCTCTCTCTCTCTCTCTCTCTCTCTCTCTCCATTTTGTGTCCACATCTTCCTTTGTAGCATTGCAAATCGTAAGTTATATTTCCCGTCATTGCAATGCAGCTAAAATACATCAAGGACGACTATATTTCCTCAACGCCGTGAAATCAATGGCGATATTCTTTGTTCTGTTTTATGTCGTCTAATGTTAGGTGTCATGACCAGTTCTGTGATTCATTCTTGCAGTTCTATGATTCATTCAATGTCGTACGGCGACGCAAACACCGTCGTAAAGTATATGAAATGTACAGGGTCTCCATAAAGTTGCGGTGAAACTTAAAATACTCGTATACCTTCGTAACTACATACGTGACGGAATTAAACTGTAAAAAGAATGAGAAAGCTTGAGGTGTCTATTTTTTTTCCTCTTCTCTTGAAGTATTAATTATTATCGGTTTTATCGAATATTTTTTCACGAAGCTACAAGTATTTCAAATTGCATCATGACTTCATGGACACCTTGTATATATATATATATATATATATATATATATATATATATATATATATATATATATATATATATACACTGCTCCGACAATGGCGGAATCGGTCACCGCAAAATCTAATCTTACTTGGCGTGATTTAGCAGCGTGAACGGCCATTTGGACCACTAATAGAGAGAGAGAGAGAGAGAGAGAGAGAGAGAGAGAGCCCATTCGTACCGGAATCACGTGAGAGATGACGTAGAGAGACCTACTTGAAAAAAAATCGAATGCACAACAATACGAAAAGTAAGTGATAGAGAGAGAGGAATATATATATATATATATATATATATATATATATATATATATATATATATATATATATGTGTGTGTGTGTGTGTGTGTGTGTGTGTGTGTAAGAAAGGAAGCATATAAAAATATCACTCAGTCATAAATAAAGGCAAACGACAGCTATAAAGCAGAACAGGCAGCACCAGAATGCCGCGCAAAACCGCCACTTTTCGCCAAGATTTATCGCAATGAATTCGCTATAAATCAGATCCCCACAATATCGGGAGCACTGAACTAACCACCCCTTCCCCGCCCCCCCCCCCCCCACCCCCCCCCATAGCCAAAAGGGCTCAAATATACCAAATGATATTCAATTCGACTTCTTGATTTTATGCTCAGCTTGTGGTGTCTCCCCCCCGCCCCTTCTCTCTCTCTCTCTCTCTCTCTCTCTCTCTCTCTCTTCTTCTCTTCTTCTTGCTCTCTCTCTCTCTCTCTCTCCCACTTTCTCTTTCAACCCACCCCGCCCCCCCTCAAAGCAAAAAGGGAAGGGTTTAAAATGTACCAAATGATATTCAATTCCGACTTCTTGATTTAATGCTCATTTTGTGGTGGTCTCCTCTCTCTCTCTCTCTCTCTCTCTCTCTCAATTTTTGCGAGATGTTCCAAATACATTCGCTTATAACGAGTCGACTATAAAGGTCCCGGAGAGGCAAAATTCGTGAATAACACGCGCCGCTGAATAATACATTATACGCAGCGCTTCTATGAATAATGGGGGGGTGGGGGTGGAGGGTCTGGTGTAAAAATACAGAAAAGCGAACCCCCATGCAGCTCCCCAGCCAAAAAAGAACAAATACAATTTGGCCAGAATGAAAATAGAAGTTATACGGATCGGGAGAGTTAAAAGAAAAAAAAATACACACACACACACAACACACGGCTCTTGCACCGTGCAACAGAAGAGAACATAAAACTGATTTGACCAAAATTGCATTCAACAAAATGCAAAAGAGACCGAAGTGGAGTTGGTAGAAATTGGGGCGTGGGGGGAGAGGGGAGGGATGTATACGTACATACGTAGGGGAGGAACGGAAGGAGGCCGAAGTGGAGTTGGTAGAATTTGGGAAAAGGGGAGTGGGAAGGAGGAGGAGGAGGTGGAAACGGGGTGGGGGGTGGGTTGGGTGGGAAGAGTTACGTACGCAGGGGAGGAACAGAGGCGGTAGCAATCGCCCCGCTCTGGCCGGCAGTTACTGGCTCGTAACTACCAAAGCAATTACTTCAGGGTACAGTAATAGCACGCTAACGATACTATATTGGGCAAGTCTTAAATATATACATATAAATATATATACATCCGGTTCATGGGTGTCATAAAGGATGAGTGGTAATACAATAAAGATAATTAGTTGTCGACGTTTAACACTGGCCAGTATAGGAATGGCTTTATATTTTACTTTTATAGCGCTTTACATAGCTTTATTTAACGGCCAGGGGTTGTTAGGGGCGGTTGTTTACGACGGCCAATAGGAAAGAGAAATATGTTATGATTAGTTAAATGTTTTAATCTTGCTCGGCAGATTTTGATTATAAAAATAAAATAAAACGAAAAAAAAAAAGAGGACAGTTATGCGTGAGTTGTAGTTATAATCAGGTGGGACGCGTCCTGCGAATATATTTATATACGTACAATATATCTCTCTCACGAAAATGATGTATTGACACAACTTCGAAACCGGCGTTTGGGAATGATATTCGACTCTAATGGGTGCATTCATTGCGACGCAACTAACGAAGAGACTGCTGCAATGCCATCATGGCCATTCGCTCCCCTGAAATAAAACGGGGAAATTTAGACGTGGACCAATAATTATTAAGGATGGCAGTCAGTCTTCGGTGGTCACTCCGTGTTGTCCTAACTAAGGAAGAGACTGTAATACGATAGTGACCGTTTGCTCCCTGAAATAAATCACGAAATTCGCACATTTCTTGACTCCTAACTAAGGACTCTGGTCAGTCGTGTGTTGTCTTGAGCGATATTAGGATTAGGTTATTGTGAATTATATATATCTTGTATTCTGTTTTTGTCAAACGAGGTCGCGTTATGGCACTTTTTGTCATCTGGACACCATACTTAGCACCAGTTACCCAGAACTGGTAGAACTTTGACGTTACTTGTTTTCGCTTACTTGGGAAAGTTCCTCGCTGGACGAGTGGTTTTCGCACTCGGCTGCCAATCCGGTAGTCCGAGGTTCGATTCCCGGCTCTGCCAACGCGGAATCAGAGGAATTTATTTCTGGTGATATAAGGTTCCTAGCCACGTAAAAATATCTAATCCTTCGGGCCAGTCTTAGGAGAGCTGTGAATCAGCTTAGTGGTCTGGTAAAAGTAAGTTATACTTAATTTCGCTTACTTGGGGAGTAAAACTACAAACTACTTTATTGTTGTTGTTGTTGTTGTTCTTGCTGCTGTTGTTCTTGTTGGGGGATAGGAAAGCCCTATGAAGACGTATAAAAAGATATGAAAAAGCTGTTTCGCATTGAGATAGAGCTATGGGAATTTTAGGATTGGATGTTTATGTTTTATTCATTAGAATGAAAATGTAAAAAAAATAAATAATGTGCATGTTAAACAGTACAGAAAAATGATTTCTAATGAAATATTGCGTATTTATTTTAATTTTCGTTGGTGAAGCAACGCTCTATTTGACCATAGATTTTAGTACGCGTCCTGAGTAAGTGGGAGGTTGGATAACGCCTTGTTGTGAGGTGATGTCACGTGACACGATTGACTTCGGTTTTGCCACTAATACTAAAGGCTCTTCTGACAAAGTTTGAAAAAAAAAATTTTTTTTCTTAAGAATGGCAGTTAAACACACTTCTGACAACTTTTCGATTAAAGTGAGCAAAGCGAATGGTCGCTATGGAGAGCCAAGTCATAAGTAACCGAATGATTCTGCCATGCTTTAGGTTAAATGAAGCACATTTTTAAAAACTAAGCATGTTGTCAGAGACGAAGCATATTTCCAAAACTGGAGGATGTTTCTAAAACCGAATCATACCACAGTAAATCACATCGAGTTACCTTGGTCCGATTTTCTGAAGACTGAACTTGCTAGTACAGTAGACTGAATGAAGGCAGACTAATTAAAATTCAACTTCAATGAACATATCGCAACCTACTGAACATAATAATGATGGAAAATCAAGCAAATGCTGAGGCAAGTGTTCCTTAGAACAATTCGTATTCCAAAGGGGAGTTGTTCTATCCAGACGGTTTTGATACCCTCATACAAGTTATCATCTCTGATTGGATATGATCTTATATGCAAGCTAAACCTGCCACGAGCTATATTTGTTCCCATAGAACAATTGCTACGTATCGCAGATCTAATTCTTTTTATTTAAGACGATCTTAAATGTAGACTCATTTACCTTCCGTATGTTGGAATTTATTGCTATAAACCAATTAGATATCGCGGATTGGAATTGGTGGAATGCATCAAATTCTTGCCATGGGCTCGACTTCTTCCAGGAGTTGGAATTGAATTGGAATATCAAATTTGGGCCGTGACCAAGCGCTGCGACCCATGAGGTCATTTAGCGCTGAAAATAATGTTAAAACAATTGTTACAAGACGGTGGAAAGTTAAGACGGAAGAAAGAGAATATGCAAGAGGTCGCAGCTAGGGGGTCGAAGGAAGGCTGCAAAGAACCTTCAGTAATGCATAAAGTGCATTGTGTGAGGTGTACTGATGGCACCACCTTCCCAAGGGGCATCTCCTTCCGGGGACGAAGCACTTGATGATCTGAACGTCCAGTGGGCAAACATGTTGCTTCTTAGAACTTGGGCTGAATATCCAAACATGAACCCAATAGCTAATGACTGGGCAGACATGTCCTCCCCCAACGAGAGGCTGGACCTTCGAACGAGAGCCAAATACTTATTGAAGGCCCCCAAACATAGCATCTATAGCGCCCAGTCTTGGGACAGAACATCATTCACCTGGACGGAAGGCAACGTTATCAACGCAATTGAGATGTTGGGGGGGAGGAGAGGGGCGGGGGGACTGCTATTGCAATGCTTCAAAAGAATAGGAAAATGACACCCCCATTAATTCAACGTAATTTATGGCCGTTCAGATAACACCAGTTGCATTAGTAATGTTCGACCCGGGAAGCCATTACCATTCAAATGTCGCATTTTTTTTTTTTTTTTTTTTGAGGTGGGCACCGGTATCGCTCGCATAATTATATCAGTAGCAGAGTTATCGCTGTTAGGTGTAGTATCATAGCACTCGTCCTCTTTTATATCGTAGTGTTTTTTTTCTTTTGTTTTTTTAGGATTACATTGTAATAAAGGTGATATTTTTGCATTCTGCCTCCATCGTAATTCTTCAGTTGAATTATAGAATTTTGTTACATACGCATTCTTTCCTCCTGCTGTCTATATACATACATAAATATATATATATATATATATATATATAATATATTATATATATATATATATATATATGTATACATGCACATACATCATACATACATACATACTACATACACATGCTACATAAGTGTGTATACGTCAGCCTGTCTGCATGAATATATACGGATCATCATCCAGCCAAACACATAAAACGTCATGTTTTGACTTCCAAGTTCCCCAAAGCATTAATTTGCCTGGAAGTATGCACATCCATACACGATCTAATACATATGTATTTCCTTGCAATAACTCTTGTTTTTATTTGTCCGGAGCGTCGTTCATTAATTCACCAAGTTGCCCGTGGACAAAGAGACCTGATTTCGTATTCCTTTCGCATTTTATTTTATGTGATGTACATTATTACCTGTCAGGCCATTCTGCGAAGCCACACACCTGTCCTGATGTACCTTCATAAAAGCGAACACCTGCTTGTTTTGTGGGGTGAGGGGGCGCCAGGGATGGGGGTGGGGGTTGGGGGGGGAGTGGGAGATAAGGGTTGGCTGCGGCTCTTGGCGTCTCTTACCGTCGTCCCCTCCTCGTCCTTATTAAATTGATCACCATTCTTCTATATTTATCGCTTCGGAGATTATGAAAATGTTTATGCTTAAGGTTATGGTCGATGAGGTGCCATGACTTGGCTTGATCGATGGTCTCCTGCTTAGAAGTGGTCTTTAAATATAAAAACCACTAGAGAGTCTGCGTAAGTATTTTTATTCCAGTGTTTTTATTCCGTTGAAGGGATCTTAAACTGTATAGAAACAACTAGAAAATCTAAATATTTTTCTTGCAGTCAGATTGTCATAAGTTTTTACCATAACTTTGGATTCATTTATACCTTTCCTTTCCTTTATTTACTTCGAATATTTTACCACAACAGGATTTTTTTTCCTTCGAAGTTATTCCTTTGATTTTAGACTCATTTATATCTATCCTTTCAAGGTTTCACTTCGAATATTTGACCACACAAGGTGTGGTCATAATTTTTCTTCCAATTCGTTCCTTTGATCTTAGACTCATTTGCATCTTGAAATCCTTGATGTACACCTGATATTTGACAATACGTAGTACTTTCTTTGAGGAGATGAATGCCCTCAAAATTTTTAACTGAGTTTCCCAGAGTTAACGACAACTGGATTAACATGACGAAGTTATATCCGAAATTCTCAGTATAGCTGATCTTAGCGAAAAGATGATTTTTAACACCTTTGGAAATGTAATAAAAATTACTGTTTTTTTTACACAGCTCTATTTCAGACCTTAGCTCCTAATCATTTTTCTAAAAAGTTTCCATTGAATCAAATCAGACATTAATCACACGTAAATATCTACTTACACAGATTGGCTTCGCAGATCAATAAATGCTAAAAGGTAAACAAAAGCATTTACAGGTGTGTACTTGGATTTTTTTAAAGTAATTAAAATATTGATTTCTAAAGACCATTAGGTTATGTATCACTCAGTAATGATATAAGTAAATGTGGTTTTGTTTATTTGCTGACGCGAATTTTCTTAAAAAGCGTCAGAAAAGAGTGAATGAATTATTTAAGATATCTTTATAAGTAATGGCGTATTGATATACAGGGTGTCCATAAAATCCCAGTACCATTACGCAATAAATACTTGTAATGGTTACTGGGACTTTATGGACACCCTGTATTTCATGTGAGTCATCGAACCCGGGGAGAAATAATTGATTTAATATCACCTAATCTATCAGATTGTATTTATTATTCTACAAATATTTTATAAAAATGATAGATTGGCTGATGTTCATTAAGTGTTTTGGTAGGTATGAAATATAATGTCACTGGTATAATATCGAAAATTGAGGAAATTGCAAATGATTACTAGCTCCCCTTTACGTCAAGAAACTTCAACTGGGCATTCAATGCTCTGAGCACATTTTCTTTTATCTCAGCCATCAAATCCTTTTAGCTGTCTTCAGCTTTTCAATGACCTGGGAGTGGCAGCCAGCCTCCTTTTGACCTCGCTCGGCCGAATTCTCCTCAAACACAATTACCTTAGATAATCCCGAAGCACAGCACCTCCCATCCCCGGCCCTTTTTCTTCTTTTAACACCAGCGCGAGACACCGCGAGATACCACGAGATACCGCCATCTTCAGCGAAGGCCCCATAAAGTAAATATGAGAGAAAACCCGTAAAAGAAACACACGCGGGGAAATCTTTACTCTCCCGCGCTTGTAACCTATCGAGCCCTAAACTATCGGAAATATTCAAAAGGGTTCGATAAAGTTTAGGAGGGAAAGGGAGACTCGTAAATACGGGGCCAGATTATAAACCAGCGCTCGAGAAACTTCTTGCCTCCTTACTTGCTCGCTTGCTGGCTTGCTTGCTCTCTTGCTTGCTTGCTCGCTTGCTTTCAGCGTTAAAGCTTCCAGAGGAAGAAGAAGAAGAAGAAGAAGAAGAAATAGAGAGAGAGAGAGAGAGAGAGAGAGAGAGAGAGAGAGAGAGAGAGAGAGAAAGAGAGAGAGAGAAAGGGCTCGTGTGTTATAAGCGCTCATAAAGTCGTAAGGTTCCAACAAGGAGTAACCAGCAAAACATTCCTTCCGATTCCAGCGCCTCCTCGCCGTCCGTTCCAGGACGCCTTCCCCCTGGAAAGAGATATGGGGGGAGGGGAGGGAGAAGGGGTTGAGGGAGACCTTGGAGGACGGAGGAGTGTGTCTATCAGTCTTTGTGAGGGGAATGGTGGGGTGGGGGGGAAAAAAGAGACGGATACGAGAGGAAAACAATGCGAGGGAAAAGTAGATTAAAGAGGCTTGCGCATCTTGCAAGGCCGTATACAAAGGATTTATGCTCTCCTGAGCAGATTGGAATCACTTCTTCTCTTACTCCCGACTCTCTACTGCCAGCTCACTTCTTCCCTCTTTCCTCCTCTCCGCTGCTTTATCTCTCATTTTTTTCCATGAGACGACTATGAAACAACAAGCTCTCAAGCGAGAGATCGCGTCCGATCCCTGGGGCAAGCTGAAGAAAGGTCGGTATGGGTATTTATCTATAAAGTTCCCGTAACCTTTTGCTTAAACGATGAATTAAGTATATATTTTCCGTCAAAATTTATAACGTAAATTTATTATTGTAATAACATAATAAGATGTGGGAGGTAGCGGGTGCACCTCGAATAGGTAATCGCCCTCCCCCCGACCCATCTCTCTCTCTCTCTCTCTCTCTCTCTCTTTTCAAGACTGATGTTATTATCAGATTACTGTTATGAATGTAGCAAGATCTTAGCAGTGCAAACTCATAGCATGTTCGTAAATAGAACAGTCAACCAACAGCTCTTTAAAAAAAAGAATAACAACTACCGCCCCAACTATAAAACTATGATGAAAATTCGAGCCATCAGTTAAACTCTGACTCCTTTTAGAAAACCGGCATTTTACACCATAAGCAGCTCCTGTCATGCCTGAGAGCCCTGTATTTAATCACGCAACCACAAATGCATGCAACCAGAAAGAGTCGAATTACTCCTCGCGTTATTTGCCTTCAAATCCAGCGATCACAAAACCACATTCCGAATTTTGAGTCATTTGACTGAATAAAGGACCTGTTGGATTTTCCTCTTCAGTGAAAGGTCTCTTGTTTGACAGGGACAAACGCCGAATGTACGCTAACGAAATTAAGAGCGCCTCAGTGGGGTGATCGGTATGGGGCGGCGAGTTCGATTCTCGGGCATTCCATTGAGGTGTGAGAGATGTGTATTTCTGGTGACAGAAGTTCACTCTCGAAGTGGTTTGGAAGTCACTTAAAGCCGTTGGTCTCCATGCATCGTAAAAACACCATACAAACAAACAAAAACACAAAAACAAAACTGAGAAACATGAAACTCGCCATTATCCATATATATATATATATATATATATATATATTATAATATTATATATATATATAGATATATATAATATATATAATATACTTATATTATTTATAATATATAATATAATATATCTATATATATTATATATTATATAGATATATTATATATGATATATATAATATATTTTATTTTAATAATTAATATATAAACTCCCAATCAAAGAAATGAAATCTTGAAGAGCCTGAAATCACAGCGGCATATGGAAGCTTCCAGACTCGAGACTGGAATCCAGTGAGGGACGAGCTTCACATGACTCCAGGGCGGCAAATATTATTGTCGACCGCATTGTTCCTGTTATATTTGCTAACGCACTTTTATTATGGTTTACGAGTTTATTATTTGAATTTACAGTCAGAAGTACAGGCATTAACACCCTAATGGACTCTAATTACAGTCCATTACTATCTGGTAATGAGATCTAGGGATGTGCAATGTGGTTCCGTACGGCCGTTCGCTTAAGGGGTGGATGGGTAACAGCACAGTGGCAGATGTGCAATCCACGTTTATGGTGCACAGCATTGTAGCTTTTGCACAGTTGCAGTGGACATACTACGTGTAACAGTGCTTGTTTTTGTCGTTCCAAAATATAATGAGGTTTTACGAGTTTCAGTTTTTATGTAGTTAGATTGCACAGTTACGATAGACATAATGCACATAACAGTGTTTGTGTTTGTTGCTTAAAAATAAAATAAGGTTTTATGGATTTAATTTTTTTTTGTGATAGCCTATATATACCTCTCCTTTTTCTGTCGTCAAAAATATACTTAATTATTAAAAAAAATACTCACGGAGCACGAGTCTTGAAATGGAGAAACGAATCCACAGTTATATCTGGGTATACTCGTGTATACAATGTACCCATACATGACGGTGAAATTGTTTCTCCATACTTCAGTATTATTATATGTCCTTTTTACGGTTATCACTCTTCCTTATCGCTCGTTAAAGTTATATTATATTTCAGTATCACAAAGATTTCGTTTATACACAAAATTCAATAATATCAAGGCCTACATTGTTACCAGCTATACTGGAAATAGAAGGGATGCGAGCTAATTGAATATCAATTTTTTTAAAGACAAGGACGAGCGTAAATTTGAATTAGTATGAAAATAGGAATGACCATGATACATGCATCTGATTTTTGGTAATATTCATGACGATTTTGATCATAAAACTTAACCCTGATTTTTAGCAATATTTATGGTGATTTTAAAGTGCAGGGGTAATAATAATGACATCTAAATTCATTGCAATTAATCAATCTAAATAAGCTTCATTCCTCAGTAACTAGATTCAAACAAAATTCTAAAAAATGTATGAAATCAAAACGTCACCTGTAATCAATAACAGATTTTACGGGCCTCCAATAGAGGAACTATGAAATCTTTATCGTGTGAATTCATCACATTTCTTGCCATACTCTATTTTCAGAAAATGGTCGAATCGGTCGCATCTGCGCATGAGCAGCTATCGAAATTGCTAAGTGGAGGCTACTACCATAAGGGCATCCACAAGAGCCCAAACCAGTTTATGGAAGGTATTCTCTTGGCCAATACAAATAGGAGCAGCAGGTCTTTGTTTGAGGTAAGATTTAATTGAGACCATTATACTCCCCATATAACTGGTTCCTTTCAGTGATTCTCTCTCTCTCTCTCTCTCTCTCTCTCTCTCTCTCTCTCTCTCTCTCTGTGCTGTTTTAAAATACTGTTAGGTTTTAGCTCTCCAGTTCCTCTTAGCTGTTTGGAACTATAGGATCGTATCTTGATATGGTTTGCTATTTTATGCTTTATTCGTTTCTTAGATAAATAGTACCGAATGTGCTCACTTATAGAGAGGCTTTTAATCACATTTTTATACAGGAGTTAATTACTGTAAAGTGAAATAGGCTATCAATAAACCGAATACCCCGAGTATCTGCTAAGGCGTCCCAGTATCTGTGAAGAACAAAATAAATGATTTTCCTTTTAGACAACTTTTAAGAGGAAGCTCTGTGTAGTTTTCGAAAGCCAGCTAATGGATGTTGACGCCTTTTTTTTCTTTAACGGTATTACATTTACCCCTTTCCTATCTTAACTTCTAATGAACCTCTTTTTTTTTTGTTGTTGCTGGGGGCCAGTTCCTTTTTATAAATCTTTTCGTCTGGATGGTAACCCAACAACGGCACTGTTCCAACCTGCGGCACATTTCATGAATTTTTGAAATTTGTGCCGATAATTTCTCCTCTCTTGGCAATGGGCCAAATGAGGCCTGGAAAAGCTTCATCCACCTCAAAACCACCTTCGAGATTTAACAAAAGCTGCCTAGAATCCATTCGTCTATCCTTGTCATCTGATATGTCAAAAAAAGCATTTAAACTTTTGAGTAAATCAATAGCCCTGTTTTTTTCACCATGTCAAACGTTATGCCATCAAAACTGAGAATTCCCAGCACACACACACACGCGCGAGCACACACACACACACTCACACACACAGAATCATTTAATATTCTGATAGAGTCAATGGTGTTATTTCATTTCACATTGTGAAAAAATGCTACGAAAACTAAGAATTCTCAGCGCAAGAGAGAGAGAGAGAGAGAGAGAGAGGAGAGAGAGAGAGAGAGAGAGAGAGAGAATTTAAAATTCTGATAGAATCACTGGTTTTATTTCATTTCACGTTGTTAAATAAATCATGCTATGAAGGCTGAGAATTCTCAGTACAAGAGAGAGAGAGAGAGAGAGAGAGAGAGAGAGAGAGAGAGAGAGAGAGAGACAGCAATCTGAAAGATAAAGGAATACGTGACGCTATACGGTTAACGCTCACAACAGGCCACGAGATACTTTCAAGAATCATGATATGAAGTAAACAAAGTGAGATCCATTTCAACTTGGGACCGGGAAGATTTTGAACATGTTTTCTGGAATGTGGTATTTGGGGTAAGACCCGCACGTAGTAAACTTACTTATTCCAGCTTAGACTAGAAAATGAATTGGATTAGTATTGTGTCTAAGGTAAATGTAAAACTTTACAAGGTTTTTTAAATGTTTTTTTTTTATGTTTTTTATGGTTTTGATGGAGTTGTCAGTTATGCAGTCAAATACGTTTAACTATTACTCTTCAGTATATGGTTTTTACACCTTTGTGTGTGTGTGTGTGTATGTGTGTGAGTATGTGTGTTTGTGTGTGTGTGCAAGTGTTTGTTTTTCATATCAACAAACTCTCAGGGATTAGCTATTCTTCTGACTAGTTGACTAGTTGCAACTGACTGTTTATCTCAAGGAATCAGGTTTTCTACGTAGGATTTCATCAGTTACTCAGCACTCGCCATTTTTAATTAGATTTGTTTTTCTTAAATATTTGAAGTGTGAGGATATTCGTAAAACATGGATGGATTTTATGTTTTCCCTGCAGAATATTTAAAATTGTATTATTTTTTTCTTGGTTCTTTGCTCAAATTATTTACAGTTAGAGTATATTTTTGGTCAGCACACACACACACACACACACACACATACACACACATATATGTATATATATATATATATATATAAATATATATATATATATATATATATATACAATATTATACGTATATGTAAGTATGTATGTAGCCTAGTATTCCAATAAGTTTCTTCGTCAAGAAAAAAAATAGTATAAAATTAATGAATTGCTGGACATCAGCATTGATCTGGAGAGAGAGAGAGAGAGAGAGAGAGAGAGAGAGAGAGAGGAGAGAGAGCGAGCGTGTAGAGAGTAGCTATAAGGGGTCTTACCATTACCAAATGATTGATCATAAATGTGTAAGCTAATTAATTAGTTTTACAAAGATTTTATTTTAGTATTATCACTCTATCTCTCTCTCTCTCTCTCTCTCTCTCTCTCTCTCTCTCGTCTCTCTCTCTCTCTCTAGATCAATGCTGATGTCCAACAATTCATTGATTTTATAAAAAAAATTTTCTTGGGGAAGAAACTTATTGGAATATGTCTTTACTCACTTGCATGGAAAGACAGAATCGATAAGAATTAAAGACCCGACGGATACCAGAGGTTATTTTATTAATAACTGCCTGCGTTATTATTATGCCCGTTGTAATTCATGATATAACTTCCGCGTGGTTATTACAGGTTGGTTTATTTATATTACCGCTTTTTCACTATTGATCAATGGTGTCTTTTTTTTTCTTTTTTTACCAGTTTGATTGTAACTATGTGTACCGTTATTACAATATTCTTTCTTTGTGACGTTCGTTGCGTTTACTTTTCATCATTATTATTAGTCGACTGTACTTTATATGTATACCTTGCGATCTACGGTACCACTCATAAGTCTGTCTTCATAG
>NC_087217.1:52028591-52058591 GCF_015104395.2 Macrobrachium nipponense | reverse complement strand
AACGAAGGAAAGAGTGTGAGGGTTAGAGAAACAGAGGGAATCAGGATAAATCGTAGGAATTCCGCCTCTGAAGAAAGCCTTCTATGGAGGGCTCTTAAGGCGCCGGAGAATAGCGAAGAATAGAACTCCTTCACATTCTTAGCTCCGTAAATATCGGAGACGTGAAACTTGAGCTGAACAAATGGCGTCGCAGGAGGAATGGTTTAGTTATTGTCTTTTCTTTTGTAATGGCAGTTTCGCCTATTGAGAGGTGCCCGTGTTGTCATTTGCCGTATTGCTTAAAAATAATAATAATAAATAATCAATAATTATAATAATAATAAATAATAATAATAATAATACATTAAAATGATAATAATACTTGAATTTTAATTAACTCTATTATAATGATACTTTAATTCCTAGCCTTCTGGAATAAAATTTATGGTACCTAAGCAGAGATAATTTTCATAGATTTACCAATTAGAGAGAACCGTAACCAATCCAATGCCGATTTCCTGGACTACAACTGAGATATGTCAACCTTCGGTGCGTTTGCTCACCAGTTTAAGAACAAGACAAATGAGAAAGCAATAATTAGAAAAATAGAGAAGAACCTGTATAAAATTAATGCAGCTGAGGCGGCAATTACTTTTAATAAAACATGTTAAAAAAGAGGGTTTACTTCCAGCATATTATTATTATTATTAGTTATTTTTTTTTTTTTTTTTATTTATTTATTTTTTTTTTTTACTCTATCACAGTCCTCCAATTCAACTCTGGTGTCCCATGGTATTGCGACATCAATGAGTGATACTTTCTTCTTGACTTTGTCAATCAACGTCACGTCTGTCCTGTTGCACGTATCACCCTATCCGTTCTGATACCATAGTCCCAGAGGATCTTTGCATTATCGTTTTCTATCACTCCCTCAGGTTGGTGCTCGTACCACTTATTACTGCAAGGTAGCTGATGTTTCTTGCAACAGGCTCCAGTGGAGGTCTTTGCCACTGAATCATGCCTCTTTTTGTACTGGTTCTGTGCAAGTGCCGGGCATTCACTTGCTATGTGGTTTATGGTTTCATTTTTCATATTGCACTTCCTACATATGGGGAGAGATGTTATTTTCCCGTCTTATCGTTTTTCTTTGAATATATCTGGTTCTTAGGGCTGATCTTGTGCCGCTGTTATCAATTCCTTCAGTTTCCTTCTTTAGCTCTCCCCTCTGTAGCCATTGCCAATTGTCATCGCTGGCTAGTTCTTTAGTCTGTCTCATGTATTGTCCGTGCATTGGTTTGTTGTGCCAGTCCTCTGTTCTGTCTGTCTTTCTCCCTGTTTTCTGTATATTTCTGGGTCTTCGTCTACTTTTATTAGTCCTTCTTCCTATGCACTCTTTAGCCACTCGTCTTCACTAGTTTTCAGATATTGCCCCAGTGCTCTGTTTTCGATGTTGACGCAGTCCTCTATACTTAGTAGTCCTCTCCCTCCTTCCTTTCGTGTTATGTATAGTCTGTCCGTATTTGCTCTTGGGTGTAGTGCTTTGTGTATTGTCATTTGTTTCCTGGTTTTCTGATCTATGCTGCGTTCTGCCTTCGTCCATTCCACTATTCCTGCGCTGTATCTGATTACTGGCACTGCCCATGTGTTTATGGCTTTTATCATATTTCCGGGCGTTGAGTTTTGACTTGAGTATCGCCTGAGTCTCTGCATATATTCTTTCCTGATCGTGTCCTTCATCTCTTGGTGTTTTATATCCCCTCCTTCCATTATTCCCAGGTATTTGTATCCTGTCTCATCTATGTGTTTGATGTTGCTCCCCCCCATCTGGTAGCTTTATCCCTTCAGTTCTCGTTACTTTGCCTTTTTGTATGTTGACTAAGGCAGCATTTTTCTATTCCAAACTCCATCCTGATGTCCCCAGATACAATCCTTACAGTCTGGATTATGGTATCTATTTCCTTGATGCTCTTACCATACAGCTTGATGTCGTCCATGAACATCAGATGGTTGATTCTGTTGCCTCTTTCTTGAGTTGGTACCCGGCATCCATCTTGTAGTACTTTTGTCATGGGAATCATGGCTACTACGAAGAGTAGTGGGGACAGTGAGTCGCCCTGGAAGATCCCTCTCCTGATATTAACCTCTGCTAGTCTTATTCCAGAGCTTGTAAGTATTGTATTCCAGTTGCGCATTGTATTTTTGAGGAAGCTGATGGTGTTTTCCTCTGCCCCATATATTTTCAGGCATTCTATTAGCCATGTGTGTGGTATCATGTCGAAGGCTTTCTTATAGTCTATCCATGCCATGCTTAGGTTGGTTTTCCTTCTCCTACTGTTCTTCATTACCATTTTGTCTATCAGGAGCTGGTCTTTTGTGCCCCTACACTTCCTTCTGCAGCCTTTCTGTTCTGTGGTGGGGGATGGTGTTTGTCTCCTCTAGGTAGTTGTATAGCCTTTCACTGATGATACCTGTTAGTAACTTCCAACATAATTTTGGTTTTAGGGGCAAGGTTGGGGGATTTAGGCCTGTAGTTCTGGCTTATATTTCCCTTACTCTTGTCTTTTTGTAGTAAGGATGTTCTTCCTGTGGTCATCCATTTGGGTGCTTGGTGATTTGAGATACAATGCTGGAGTTGTTTCTGCTATTCGTGGGTGTAGGGCTTGAAGTTTTGAGCCAGTATCCATGGACTTCATCGGGACCTGGGGCTTTCCAGTTGGCATTTTCTTTAGTTGGGTGTCTGACTGTGTCTGTCGTGATCTCTGTGAATCTTTGTTTTATTCTCCCTGTTTCTTCTTCCTTGACTTCCTGGACCCATGTTGCATGTTTGTTGTGTGATACCGGATTGCTCCATATGTTTTCCCAGAGTCTCTTACTTGGTTCGGCTTCAGGAATTTCTGGGTGTTGTCTTCCCCTCTTAGTTGGCTGTATAGTCTTTTCTGGTTGGTTCCGAATAGTTTGTTCTGTTGGTATCCCTTATTCCTGTCGTGTACCGTTGGATCTTATGTGCTTTGGCCTTAAGCCTCTGTTTTACATCTTCTATTGTGTTGTTTAGTCCCCTCTCTTGTACTTTGTATTTCTCGTTGAGTTCCTCCCTTGTTTTCTTGCTTCTTGACCTTTTTTCTGCCATCTCTTTCAGTTTACTCAAGTCAGATCTCATCACCATGATTTGCTTTTCCAGGCGCCTTTTCCAAGGCGGTTGCTGTTTTTGGTTTCTGTTGGGTTGGGTTTGCTGGTGGTGTTTGTTTGTTTCGAATACCCCAAATCAGTTCTGCTACTAATCTTGCTCCTGCACCAATATGTCAAGTTATTTGTTTCTGTGATATTATTATTTTTGTTATTATTATTATTATTTTTTATTATTATTCTTATTATTCTTATTATTATTATTATTTATTATTATTATTATTATTATTATATTTATTTCAAGAATAGTAATAATAGTAATTGTAATAATACATTTCATTTTATTATTATTATTATTATTATTATTATTATTATTATTATTATTATTATTATTATTATTATTATTATTATTATAAAGAGTAATGGCTTATGAGAACCATCTACAATAAGCATCGTAAAATAATTCAAGTACTCTTGAACATAATAAGATATAATAAAATGATAAGCTAATCAGGGTGATTTCTGACAAAGCAAGAGAGTATGCAAGCAATCAAACAATCAAGCAAGTCATCAATCCAAACAAGACAGGCAAACATGCCGCAAGCACATGCAACGCGAGGGAAGGCAGACTAGTAAGCCAAGAAATCAAGCAGTCAAGCAAGCAAGCATCCAAGCCATGCGAAGCAAGCATGCTGCAGGACATGGAACGCGAGGGAAGGCAGAATAGTGATCCCAAAAATCAAGCAATCAAGCAATCAAGCAACCAAGCCATGCGAAGCAAGCATTGTGGCAGGCACATGTAATGAGAGGTAAGGCTGCTGCTGCAGCAGTAGTATAAAGCAGTAACTTTTGCTCATGCGAATAAACAAGCTAAGCAAGCAATCAGGCAATCAAGTAGGCAAGCAAACCAAGCAAAGCAAGCAATGCAAGCTTGCTGCAAGCACGTATAATACGAGGGAAGGCAGCTGCAGCGGTATAAGTATAAGCCAGTAACGCAATAAGGGAGATAAAAAAACAAGTAGGGAAGCAAGCAAGCGAGCAACCAAGCGAGCAAGCAAGCAGTAGGCAAGCAAAGCAAGCCATGCAAGCATGCTGCAAGAACATGCAATACGAGTGAAGGCAGCTGCAGCGGTATAGGGAGCTTACAAGTAGAGAAGTAAGTAAGCAAGCAAGCCAAGCAAGCAAGCAGCAGCAGCGCCAGTATAAGGCAGCAAGAGAGAGAAAACGGATAACAATAACTCGGCGTCTAGGTCGTAACGACGACTACAGCACTCCCATAACCCCATTCAGTGACAATGCCTCCGGCATAACTTAAACAAACGACTACATAAGTTTATACAATGACTACGTTCAAGCTACAGAACATTAATATTTAAGAGGCCAATAACCATCAGTCACCGCGCGATAATAGCGCAACTAGCAATAAATAGCGGCATTTGCATACTAGCGAGCCATCAGGAGAACATAGGGCTGCCATTATTTACGATGTTTTCGGTGGCTCTCTTCGAGCGCTCCTCCTCCTCCTACTCCTCCTCCTCCTCCTCCTCCGGCGGGAGGTTCCTAAAGAAAGGAGATTTACGGACGGGACGTCAGCGGTATTCACGGCGATGACGATAATAAGCGACTGCGGAATTATGCATAATTTATCTCGCTTTGTGTCGCTGGAATTCCTCAAGATCCGCTTTGCGGACGTTCGGCGAATTTAACGTTCCGACGTCTGTCGACGATCGACGTCGATTCGCGCATTCGACGGCCGTATTTACAGCCGGGATTCCTCCTTCGGGACTTCGACTTCGCGATAAAGATGTCAGCGGTTATGGGGCCACCGAATCAACAACAGTCGAGTGAGCTCCATCGATAGGGTCGAAGTGTCTTTCGAGCTGAATGAAGCTTTGGGAAGGATGGGGTCGTAAATCGCTCTTCGTGTCTGTAGGGAGTTCGGTTTTCAGTTACGGTTTTTAGAGAGCAAGATGATGGTTTTTTCAATACACAATGCATGTACACACACACACACACCAATCCTCCCTCAAAAAAAAAAAAAAAAAACACACACACACACACACACACATATATATAATATATATATATATATATATATATATATATATATATATATATAATATATATATATATAAATCATAATCAATTTTCTCAAGTGATAATTTTATCGGTACAAAAATCCCTCAAAAAATATTTATATATAATAAATCAATTTTCTTAACTGAGAATTTTATCAATACGAAAATCTGGACATTTATTTATATACGCATCGATATTGCAATAATTTAACCTATTTTTAGTTAGTTCTCTCCTGTTCATTTCAGGCCATAAATTTTGCTGACAATAGAAGTAAGAGGGCTTAAGGTATATATAGCCACAACCTATTGAAGCATTTTAGTCTTTAAGAAAATCTATCAGGGTTCTGGCCGTTAGCCTGCATGTTCCTATCTAGCCCAGACCTGAAGAAAAGAAAAAAAAATGGAGAAAGAAAACGGAGAGCGGGTTCCATTCAGGACCGAAGTTTATGAGCTACTTGAGAAGATACAAGAAATTCACACAGTATGAAATCGGAACTTCTAGACTTTTTTCCAACTAAAATGAATATCGCCGTAGTTAAGGTTTATGAGTTAAAACAGGCTCTTGAATCATAATTTTCTGAAGAGTGTAACCTCAGGGATATACTTCTTCTTCTTTGCATTCAGCTTTTCCCATTTCTATATGGGGTCGCTGTTTCTAGTTAGCCTTCTCCATCTTCCTCTGTCCGGTACATTTTGTTCTCTCAGACCCTGCATCCCAGACCATCCAAGATTGGAAGCTGCAAAAAATACCGGAAGATGCATTAGCAATTCTCTGGTAGACATTAGAGGTGCCTCACACTGAGGGACCTGGGGAAACCCTAACGACTTGTAAGGTCATGTAAGGTAGGGTAAGGTCCTTCAAGTCAATAATTTATCACGGATATAATAATTATTCAATATATAATTGACTTTTACAAAAAGGTGTGTTTCTTCGGAGAGCGCTGCTTACCATGAAGGTTCCGAGGACTCTCTACGTTATACTGACAATCGAGGCGATCTAAAAATGCCAGCTTGTCATTAATAGCTAATGGAGGGGATAAGGACGCCCGTATACATAACAAGAAACGGCAAAAAAACACCCCCCGAACAACACGTGTTTGTGCCAACGTCGCCTTTATAGCTAAAACAACACGGAAAGGCAATCCCCGCAGCCGTTAACTCCTGATAGCCAATTGGGAATCTCTCCGCAGACTTCAATAACAACTCTAACAACCACAAAACTCGGAAACCGACCTCTTAAAACGAGGGTTATGGGGTTGTAATCATTATCCGCAAACATTTGGTCACATCAAATCTCCGAGCTGCCGAAACGAGCTATAGCTGCGAGGAGATTAAGCCACGGATGCTGCTGGGGGCGGGGGCGGGGGGGAGGGCGGTGCATAACCAGACTTCGAGATGGAGTTACAGTAGTAGCTTGTCTCAAGTGCTCAGGCGAGTCTTGCCGGGTCAGCAGGCACTCTGCTTCTTGTACAGTAGCTAATATTATTATTATGATCAACATCTCTCACTCCAGGACGAAAATTCAGATTAGTTTACTGAATAACGCGTTGTTTACAATGTGTTTATAATGATATACAACATTTTGCAATAAATTTTTTTTCAGTGCTGTCCAACGCACCCATCTCATTTCTATAGTAATTTTGATTCGATTACAATACTTGGTTAGCTGTTTTTTTTTTTTTTTTTTACTTTTTTATTATATTAACTTATCGATTACTCGTGTGTGTGTGTGTGTGTGTGTGTGTGTGTGTGTGTGTATGAATACACCTTTCACTGAAAGCATAGAATGTGAAATGGGAAATAATATCGTTTACATCTGAAAGATACACTAATTAAATCGTCTGTAAACTACTTAAAGTGAAAGAATATGTAAACTAGCATTATAAATTTTGTATGTTGGCACACTCAGCATAATTGAAGGGCATGAGGAGTTTTCATCTTTGCATTCATCAACCTACATTTAACGCGTTTTCCTGTTTTCTCAATTGTCCATAATCGAAATCCTTTATTTATTTATTTTTTTTTTAACTTGTCATCTAAATTATTTCCACCCTACACACGGATAAGTAAGTATTCTCACTTTCCGAGACTCTCCAACTGTCTTTAGGTAAAAAGAAAAGAAAAAAAAGAAAAACCTCTCAATCTCAAAAAAAAAAAAAAAAAAAAAAAAAAATCAGAAAACTCTAGGTAAAAAAAAAAAAAAAAAAATCTCAATCTCAAAAAAATAAAAAAAATCAGAAAACTTTCTTTAGGAAAAAAAAAAAGACCTATCAAAATAATAAATAAATAAATAAATAAATAAAACAAAAAAAATTCATAAATCTTATCGCAAACTTAGCAATATCGAGGAGGCATTCAGAACCATCCCGAAAATGTGTCCTGAGGTAAACATCAACTTGTCCCCGAGACGAACTCATTGCCTGGTTAGGTGTTGTTAGTAAGCAATTAATTCGTCTGAGATTAGATTAAAAACAAGGTTGGGAGATCAGTCAGGAACTACTTAATTACCCAAAACACGTGGGATATGGCGTCAGGCCTTCGTTTGATTCTAATTAACACGGGCCCTGATTGTCCAACTCCTCGTTTCTATTTGCTTTAGCTGCTTAGAAATGCGCTAATTCTTTAGTTAATCCTTCAGGTATTTCCTTAGATTAGCATAACCTCATTGGCTAACTATGCTAGTTTTTTTTCTTTTTCTTTTTTTTTTTAGCTCTGCTACTGTTGCACAGTTAAAGCACATGCAAATGAGTATCTATTGTTAATTAAACCTGGATACACGTTCCTTAACTGACTGAATTTTTTGTTCTATATAATAATAATTATTATTATTATTATTATTATTATTATTATTATTATTATTATTATTATTATTATTATTATTATTATTATTATTTTATTAATTAATACGGAAATTGATTTGATTAAGATAAACGATTTTTGTAAATTTTAAATTTCGCTACCAACTAGACAAAAATAACTGAGACTCATTATTATTATTATTATTATTATTATTATTATTATTATTTATTATTATTATTATTATTATTTTATTATTATTATTATTATTATTATTATTACGCAAATTCATTTTGATTAGGTTTATCGTTTCTTTGTGAATTTTAAATTTAGCTTCAAACCAGACAAAAACAACTGAGACATTATTATTATTATTATTATTATTTTTATTATTATTATTATTATTGGTAGCAGGTCCACAATAATATCGCATGTGGAGTATAAAGTCTTTAATAGATAATAAAAGCTTTCGAACCTTGTACTAGGTTCATCTAGTACAAGGTTAAAACTTTTATCATCTATTAAAGACTTTATACTTCACATGCGATATTGTGGACCTGCAACCATTGTCATCATTTTCGACGCGGAAAATTGTGCCCAATTATTATTATTATTATTATTATTATTATTATTATTATTATTATTATTATTATTATTATTATTATTATGGAAATTTATTTTGACTAAGATTATCGTTTTTTGTGAATTTTAAATTTCGCTACGAACCAGACAAAAACAACTGAGATTATTATTATTATTATTATTATTATTATTATTATTATTATTATTATTATTATTATTATTATTATTTTTATACGGAAATTTACTTTGATTAAGATTTATCGTTTTCGTTTTGTGAATTTGAAATTTCGCTACGGAACAGACAAAAACGACTGAGACTGCGCAGAAAATATATTGAATTCTATCCCATTGTTTGTTATTTTAGATTTAGCTGGCCTTATGCCAGCAAGGGCTCTTGCTCCTAGAGCAGCCCGTAATTCTATCCCAATTATGACGAATTTCCAAAGTCTACAAATTCAATAGTTCGATTTTGGGTAGGAAGCTGTCTCTTGGTCGTACAATTCATCCAACTAATAATCTATAGAGATGATAAAATTTCATATAGATTAATTAATGGAAAATATTAACGAAGACTTCTTGTCAAGTCTTTTAACGCAAGCACAAAGCGTTTTATTTTTTGATTAGGAAGATCGAAGCTCATCGTGAGTGATTAAGAAATGTGTATATAGATATGTGTGGAGCCAATGTGTTTCCATTTTTGACCGTAGCGTGATGGTGGTTAATATTAAAATTTTTGTGTCTTCCTCTAAGCATTGTTATCGTATTATTATTATTATTATTATTATTATTATTATTATTATTCAGTTCAAATGACAATCAGTGAATTGATTATATATGTATATATATATATATATATATATATATATATATATATATATATATATATATATATATATATATATAACACACACACACACACATACACACACACACACACACATATATATATATATATATATATATATATATATGTGTGTATATATATATATAATATATATATATATATATATATATATATATATATGCATACATATAAGTGTGTATGTATGTATTTATACACATGCACACATTCATATATGTATATATACACACGAAAACACACACGCACACAATCACATCAAGATAGCAATTAACGTTAAGACGATTGAAAGGAAATAACCAACTACGTCGAGAGAAAGGTCTTAGTTTCGTACGACCACCGAAACGACCTGATGGATGAACTTTACGACTTGACTTGTAGTGTACGACAAGGCGGAAACATGACTCTGCCACTCTCCGTTTTTTTTAATGTTATATTTTCTTATATTTAACTTTTATCCCACTCACCGTTGGACTGTGGAATAGCCTCCCTGAGGATGCTGTACAATTAATTAGAGCCTGAAAGGTTTAAAGCGAAGATGCTTTGCAGCGATACACTGAAACAAGTCACCTTGTGCTTCAGTGTTTTTCTTCTTTCTGTTCTGTATTTCATGTTATCTTCTGTAATTCCTTTCAAATGAACGTCTTATTCTTTGGAAGAGTGAATTTTAGCTCATTGGCCCTTGTGGGCTTGACAATATGAACAGGGTTTATCTTCTGAGTAATAATAATAATGATAATAATAATAATAATAATATAATAATATAATATAATAATAATAATAATAATAATAATAATAATAGTCTTGACTTTGGGTAATATTCATGTTATATTTTTGCTTATTTGACTTTATTTTTGAATATTTCTTATCGCTATTTCATTCCTTGGCGTATGTTTCGCTTACTCGGGGAGTAAGCATACAAGCTACTCGAAATCAACAAAATATCTGTAATTGTTGAATAATATTTTTCATAAATTTTTGTTCCTCTAAATTTACCAAAACTGCGGGAAGTATCTGTTAATTAAGTATTTTATTTTTTCAATATTTTCTTTTTAATTGTGCTTCTTTTTATTCTTATATTTTTTTGTATTTTCTATATCCATAAGGACTGCCTTGGCCGACACAAAAACCCTTCACTGGTCACGTATTGCGTTTTGAAAAATTAGTTTTTGTTTTCTTTTGAATCTGCCACCATCACATGAATCGTCGGATACTGATTTAATTTGAAAACGAAATAGTTATTAAAGCATGCCTCCAAAACCCCAGGAATCACTCGATCATAATTTATTCTGTTGGATGTATTTTTTTTTTTTAATTTGATTTTGTTTTCAACACCCGCACACTATCTCTTTTCATTCTTTATTTTTATAAACTTACACCATTGCATGTGGCACTAAATAATTTTTTTTTTTTTTTTTTTAGATTAATTCTGGTCGAGTTGACGCAAGTCCACGGAATAAAAAAAAAAAAAAAAAAAAAAGAAAAAAAAAGAGGAATATAAGTGTAATAAAAAAATGATACGATTTGCTCGTTTTACAAAAATTCACCGGAAACTGCCATCAGTTTTCCCCAGGGGCGACTGACATTTTATCATCCGGCGCTAAAATCATGTCACCCAGTATTTTCTCCTTTTTTAATTTTCAAGTCTCCGACATTTTAAGAAATGATAATCTGGCTTCGCTTCATATCGTTATCGTGAAAAATGAAAAGACTCTTTTTGCCAGTCTATTAATTCGAATTTCATTAAGGTAAAAGTAGTTGGGAGGGAGAGTGGAAAAGAAGAACCTTTGGTAAATTACAAGCAAAAATGATGATACTCGGAAAGTTTGCCTTTGGGTGTGTGATATTTTCACTATATTTATGGATTTGAAATTGAGAGCAAAGTTTAATTCTTTGGACAGAAGCTGCTAAGAAGCAAGCTAAGCATGAAACATAGAGAGAGAGAGAGAGAGAGAGAGAGAGAGAGAGAGAGAGAGAGAGAGAGAGAGAGATTAATTCTTTTAATGTAAAGTATTAGGAATTGGATATGAGTGTGTAATGTTTGTGTGTATGACAGAGAGAGAGAGAGAGAGAGAGAGAGAGAGAGAGAGAGAGAGAGAGATGAATTCTCTTGATGTAAAATACTAGGAAGAATTGGATATTTGGATATGAGGGTGTGTGTGTGTGTGTGTGTGTGTGTGTGTGTGTGTGTATGAGAGAGAGAGAGAGAGAGAGAGAGAGAGAGAGAGAGAGAGAGACACTGTAAATCTCTCGAGAATGTATGGCTAGGCAGCCCTGAAGTAAAATGAACAGAGAGAGAGAGAGAGAGAGAGAGAGAGAGAGAGAGAGAGAAAGCAAAGCCCCCATACCGTCGTTTTAATCTGTACAAAGCACCCAAATCTCGTGGTTTACCGGCGGGATCAGCAGCCAGCACAACTCGGGCCAGGTTTTCATGACTCCAGAAGTGCTGATTCTAATCCCCAAGATAAAAGTTAAGAGTCTCCCAGGAGCCATTCGAGATACGGAACATGTTTCAGGGCTGTTGTTGTGGCTGCTGTCGCTGTTGCTGTTGCTGTTCCTGCTGCTGTTGTTGTAGCTGCTGCTTCTCCTGGTGCTGTTGTCGGTGCCGTTTGTTCTTGTTGGAGCCGGGGAAAGTTTTCCACTAATATATGGGTTGTTCTCTTTTCTTACTCTCTTATTACATTTACTGTCAGATGGCTTTTTTTGATGTCGTAAGACTTCTTGTTATTGTTGCTTGCTGTGGGTTGTGAAGATGACACCACAAATATAAAGTAAGCAATTACATTATATATATATATATATATATATATATATACAAACATATATATATATATATATATATATATATATATATATATATATATTATGTAATAAAGGTATAAGCCACAAAGAAAAATAAACAACAGAGTTTCTGCAAGACCTTTCGACTCGACGTCCTTTACTCAGCTGAGTAAAGGACGTCGAGTCGAAAGATCTTGTAGAAACCCCGTGTTTTTATTTTTCCTTCGTGGCTAATACCTTTATTTATGGATTTACCACGTTCCAAACTTTCATGATTCAGTATACACACACACACTCACATTATATATATATATATATATATATATATCTATATATATATATATATATATATATATATATATAATATATATATATATATAATATGTGTGTGTGTACAGACAGGGTAGAGAGAGAGAGAGAGAGAGAGCGAGAGAGAGAGAGAGAGAGAGTGGGTGTCCGGGTATGTATGAAAAATATTGTCTACGCGTGTATCCAAGGCCTATAGGCCTCTATCTACTTTAACCAAAAACATTTCTTACAATTATTATTATTATTATTATTATTATTATTATTATTATTATTATTATTATTTCAGCAGATGAACCAATTCACATGGAACGAGCACACTGAAGGGAACGTTGAAATACTTCGTTTATTTTCTAAAGCAATCAGAGTCGCTCTCTTGTCCTCCCCAGCGGGGAAAAGCGACGTCAGAATTGTTCCGAAGGACACCTGGGGTGGGGAGGAGTGGAAGGGGTCGGTGGGGGGGAGGATGGGGTGCCCCATGTGGTCGCCCATGAAATCTTTACACGCATATCCCGCGGCTGAGGTCATGTTTCGCAGCGTGCGCTGCGCCTGGATGTAAACAGTTGACGTTACACCCGTCAGGACGCCTTTTCTCTGCTGACCGGCGTGGCGGGACTTGACGCGCTTTCACAAAAGGGGACATTAATAAAAATGTAAGGGTGGGGGTAGGGGGCGGAGTTTGGGGTGGCGGCGGTGACTCATGATTGTATATACGACTGTCGGGCGAATTTGATCAGCAGATACTGGTTAAACACCTGTCTTTTAGAAAATTTTTCTCTAACTAATCGTTTTAATCAATTTTAAAACCTCATTTCTCTTCATTCTTATCTTCAGTTTACTCTTGGAAATCATCTCCGGCCACGAAATGAACAAAAAATGAGATCAAATCTTAAACTATTACTGACAATGATGTAATTTCTTGGCTTTCTTTAAAATCAACGTAAGATAGTTTCATTTTGCCATGTGTAATCTTTATATATATTCATATATCTTCCGTATCTTAGGTTATTCAAGAGAGTAACAGAATCTTAGCTTAATAAGACTTCTCTGTAGAGTTTTCTTTTTTTATTGAAGATGATTACGGCCATAATAACCAAGGGCAAACAGTGATCAGCTATTATAAATACAGACATACATTCATATATATATATATATATATATATATATATATATATATATATACATATACATACATACACACACACTATATATACATATTATATATATATATATATATATATATATATATATATAATATATATATATCTATATATATATATATGAATAATTATCACGATCGAACCGTGATCCATTTATATATCAATTCAAGCTACAAATGTCCTTTAATATCTAAATTCACTTTACCTCAAATGATATATTTTCATATATGTACGAAGGGGAATTTTTTAATTGATAATAATTTCGTCCCCCCCACCCCATGGGATCGAACCACCAGTCCAAGTGGACGGGGACGAAATCAGGACAGTCAGTGACGCTATCCAATCAGCCAACAGAGACGCTATAAGTTCATATCGATTCTGACCTTACAAATCACCCTCGGTCTGATGCTTTCGTAATTAGAATCGATATGGAACCCCGTCTACCATGTTGGCCAATTCGAGCGTTTGACAGCACGTAGCCTTTTGTTATGAATAATTATCACATCGAACCGTGATCCATTTATATATCAATTCAAGCTACAAATGTCCTTTAATATCTAAATTCACTTTACCTCCAAATGATATATTTTCATATATGTACCGAAGGGGAATTTTTTGTTTTTTTAATTGATAATAATTTCGTCCCCCCATGGGATCGAACCACCGTCCAAGTGGACGGGGACGAAATCAGGACATCAGTGACGCTATCCAATCAGCCAACAGAGACGCTATAAGTTCATATCGATTCTGACCTTACAAATCACCCTCGATCTGGATGCTTTCGTAATTAGAATCGATATGGAACCCCGTCTACCATGTTGGCCAATTCGAGCGTTTGACAGCACGTAGCCTTTTGTTATGAATAATTATCACATCGAACCGTGATCCATTTATATATCAATTCAAGCTACAAATGTCCTTTAATATCTAATTCACTTTACCTCCCAAATGATATATTTTATATATGTACCGAAGGGGAATTTTTTAATTGATAATAATTTCGTCCCCCATGGGATCGAACCACCGTCCAAGTGACGGGGACGAAATCAGGACAGTCAGTGACGCTATCCAATCAGCCAAACAGAGACGCTATAAGTTCATATCGATTCTGACCTTACAAATCACCCTCGATCTGGATGCTTTCGTAATTAGAATCGATATGGAACCCCATCTACCATGTTGGCCAATTCGAGCGTTTGACAGCACGTAGCCTTTTGTTATGAATAATTATCACATCGAACTCGTGATCCATTTATATATCAATTCAAGCTACAAATGTCCTTTAATATCTAAATTCACTTTACCTCCCAAATGATATATTTTCATATATGTACCGAAGGGGGATTTTTTGAATTGATAATAATTTCGTCCCCCATGGGATCGAACCACCGTCCAAGTGGGACGGGGACGAAATCAGGACAGTCAGTGACGCTATCCAATCAGCCAACAGAGACGCTATAAGTTCATATCGATTCTGACCTTACAAATCACCCTCGATCTGGATGCTTTCGTAATTAGAATCGATATGGAACCCCGTCTACCATGTTGGCCAATTCGAGCGTTTGACAGCACGTAGCCTTTTGTTATGATAATTATCACATCGAACCGTGATCATTTATATATCAATTCAAGCTACAAATGTCCTTTAATATCTAAATTCACTTTACCTCCCAAATGATATATCATATATGTACCGAAGGGGAATTTTTTAATGATAATAATTTCGTCCCCCCATGGGATCGAACCACAGTCCAAGTGGACGGGGACGAAATCAGGACAGTCAGTGACGCTATCCAATCAGCCAACAGAGACGCTATAAGTTCATATCGATTCTGACTTACAAATCTTCCGTATCTTAGGTTATCAAGAGAGTAACAGATTGGCCAACATGGTAGACGGGGTTCCATACGATTCTAATTTACGAAAGCAAATCAACCTCGATCTGGATGCTTTCGTAATTAGAATCGATATGGAACCCGTCTACCATGTTGGCCAATTCTGTTACTCTCTTGAATAACCTAAGATACGGAAGATTTGTAAGGTCAGAATCGATATGCCTTATAGCGTCTCGTTTTGCTGATTGGATAGCGTCACTGACTGTCCGATTTCGTCCCCGTCCACTTGGACGGTGTTCGATCCCATGGGGGGACGAAATTATTATCAATTAAAAAATTCCCCTTCGGTACATATATGAAAAATATCATTTGGGAGGTAAAGTGAATTTAGATATTAAAGGCATTTGTAGCTTGATTGATATATGGATCACGGTTCGATGTGATAATTATTCATAACAAAAAAAGGCTACGTGCTGTCAAACCTCGATTGGCCAACATGGTAGACGGGGTTCCATATCGATTCTAATTACGAAAGCATCCAGATCGAGGGTGATTGTAAGGTCAGAATCGATATGAACTTATAGCGTCTCTGTTGGCTGATTGGATAGCGTCACTGACTGTCCTGATTTCGTCCCCTCCACTTGGACGGTGGTTCGATCATGGGGGAATTATTATCAATTAAAAATTCCCCTTCGGTACTATATGAAAATATCATTTGGGAGGTAAAGTGAATTTAGATATTAAAGGACATTTGTAGCTTGATTGATATAAATGGATCACGGTTTCGTGTGATAATTATTCTAACAAAAGGCTACGTGCTGTCAAACGCTCGAATTGGCCAACATGGTAGACGGGGTTCCATATCGATTCTATTACGAAAGCATCCAGATCGAGGGTGATTTGTAAGGTCAGAATCGATATGAACTTATAGCGTCTCTGTTGGCTGATTGGATAGCGTCACTGACTGTCCTGATTTCGTCCCCGTCCACTTGGACGGTGGTTCGATCCCATGGGGGGACGAATTATTATCAATTTAAAAAATTCTTCGTACTATATGAAAATATATCATTTGGGAGGTAAATGAATTTAGATATTAAAGGATTTGTAGCTTGATTGATATATAAATGGATCACGTTCGATGTGATAATTATTCATAAAAAAACAAAAGGCTACGTGCTGTCAAACGCTCGATTGGCCAACATGGTAGACGGGGTTCCATATCGATTCTAATTACGAAAGCATCCAGATCGAGGGTGATTTGTAAGGTCAGAATCGATATGAACTTATAGCGTCTCTGTTGGCTGATTGGATAGCGTCACTGACTGTCCTGATTTCGTCCCCGTCCACTTGGACGGTGGTTCGATCCCTGGGGGGACGAAATTATTATCAATTAAAAAATCCCTTCGGTACATATATGAAAATATAATCATTTGGGAGGTAAAGTGAATTTAGATCTTAAAGACATTTGTAGCTTGAATTGATATATAAATGGATCACGGTTCGATGTGATAATTATTCATAACAAAAGGCTACGTGCTGTCAAACGCTCGAATTGGCCAACATGTAACGGGGTCCATATCGATTCTAATTACGAAAGCATCCAGATCGAGGGTGATTTGTAAGGTCAGAATCGATATGAACTTATAGCGTCTCTGTTGGCTGATTGGTAGCGTCACTGACTGTCCTGATTTCGCCCGTCCACTTGGACGGTGGTTCGATCCCATGGGGGACGAAATTATTATCAATTAAAAAATTCCCCTTCGGTACATATATGAAAATATATCATTTGGGAGGTAGTGATTTAGATATTAAAGGACATTTGTACTTGAATTGATATATAAATGGATCACGGTTCGATTGAGATTTATTCATAACAAGGCTACGTGCTGTCAAACGCCTGAATTGGCCACATGGTAGACGGGGTTTCCATATCGATTCTAATTACGAAAGCATCCAGATCGAGGGTGATTTGTAAGGTCAGAATCGATATGAACTTATACGTCTCTGTTGGGCTGATTGGATAGCGCACTGACTGCCTGATTTCGTCCCCGTCCATTGGCGGTGGTCGATCCTGGGGTGGGGGACGAAATTATTATCAATTAAAAAATTCCCCTTCGGTACATATATGAAAATATATCATTTGGGAGTAAAGTTGAATTTAGATATTAAAGGACATTTGTAGCTTGATTGATATATAAATGGATCACGGTTCGAGTGATAATTATTCATAACAAAAGCTACGTGCTGTCAAACGCTCGAATTGGCCACATGGTAGACGTTCCATATCGATTCTAATTACGAAAGCATTCCAGACGAGGGTGATTTGTAAGGTCAGAATCGATATGAACTTATAGCGTCTCTGTTGGCTGATTGGATAGCGTCCACTGACTGTCCTGATTTCGTCCCCGTCCACTTGGACGGTGGGTTCGATCCCATGGGGTGACGAAATTATTATCAATTAAAAATTCCCCTTCGGTACATATATGAAAATATATCATTTGGGAGGTAAAGTGAATTTAGAATTAAAGGACATTTGTAGCTTGATTGATATATAATGGATCACGGTTCGATGTGATAATTCATTCAACAAAAGCTACGTGCTGTCAACGCTCGAATTGGCCAACTGGTAGACGGTTCCATATCCGATTCTAATTACGAAAGCATCCAGATCGAGGGTGATTTGTAAGGTCAGAATCGATATGAACTATATCGTCTCTGTTGGCTGATTGGATAGCGTCACTGACTGTCCTATTTCGTCCCCCGTCCAACTTGGACGGTGGTTCGATCCCATGGGGGGACGAAATTATTATCAATTAAAAATTCCCCTTCGGTACATATATGAAAATATATCATTTGGGAGGTAAAGTGAATTAGATATTAAAGGACATTTGTAGCTTGAATTGATATATAAATGGATCACGGTTCGATGTGATAATTATTCATAACAAAAGGCTACGTGCTGTCAAACGCTCGAATTGGCCACATGGTAGACGGGGTTTCATATCGATTCTAATTACGAAGCATCCAGATCGAGGGTGATTTGTAAGGTCAGAATCGATATGAACTTATAGCGTCTCTGTTGGCTGATTGGATACGTCACTGACTGTCCTGATTTCGTCCCCGTCCACTTGGACGGTGGTTCGATCCCATGGGGGGACGAAATTATTATCAATTAAAAAATTCCCCTTCGTACATATGAAAATATATCATTTGGGAGTAAAGTGAATTTAGATATTAAAGGACATTTGTAGCTTGAATTGATATATATATATTATATATATATATATATATATATATATATATACTATATATAATATATATATATATATATATATATATTCAAATAGGGATGTACCTACTATCAAGAGAAGAAATGGTGTTATTTATTGTTTACAAATACGCTTTCCGTAATCAGATCACATCCACTGAGCCTTCTCACTTCCCTGTAGTTTGGGCAGAACTGAAAGGTCTACACCAGACCTCATATTCCTTTTAACACTTTACGGCCCATGGGGATGTCTTTGGTTAATAAGGCCTATGCTGAAATATAGCCAAAGTTTTTACAAGGTCACTCATTTCTGTTGATAAAAAGTCAATATACCTGTTTTCACGCGGAAGTCTTGCATTCATCGCAGCAATACACACAAGTCTACAGACAGATAACGAACATTCCAGGAAACATTTTTTTTTGTAATACTGTCATCAGGATAAATACTTGTGAATCACCTTGATGTCTCTTGCCTCATCGCTTTACTTCCAGTTTCTTCTTAGCAAGGGACCAGTTCTTCTTTACTTATCACCTGCTTTCTTGCTGTTCAAGGATTCAGTATGTGGGTGAATGAGAGAATCTCTCTCTCTCTCTCTCTCTCTCTCTCTCTCTCAAACAACGCATGCTAAGTACAAATGCTGTGAATGAATTGTCTGCTGTAGGGTCGAGGGGTCAGACCAGTGTTTCGACCATAGATGGAGATCTATGGTTTCAACAGTGGAAACAACGACAGATAGAGAACGTGAGGAGGACGATTTAGAGGAATTGTCGTTCCCGGAGACACCCTGTCCGAAGGGTGGCTCCGGAACGCATTTCCTTCCTCGGGCTCTGTGGTTAAAAAAAAAATAAATAAATAAAAATAAAAATAAAAAATAAAAAATAAAAAGGAAGCAACTCTCTCTCTCTCTCTCTCTCTCTCTCTTTCTTTATTCAGGCGAAATCTCTCATAATTGCCTTCCTTAACTTTCACAAAAGCGACCTTTCGAAATGTCATCTAGTCGATCTGTCGATCTGTCGAGAGAGAGAGAGAGAGAGAGAGAGAGAGAGAGAGAGAGAGAGAGAGAGAGAATTAAAGTCTTGAATTAAGCAACGGGGAGTGACAGGTTAACCTCTTGGTTTGGCTCGAGGTTTAAATATTACTGCTACATCGCCAGAGACCTTTCAGACAAACGAATGAATCAATCGGACTGTAAAATATTGTATGATACAAAATATTCTATGAAATCTGCCTCGTGAGGACACTCTATGAAATTCAGGGGGAGAGGAGATTAAAAATGGTACCGGAATATTTGGTCGAAGTTGGTTCAGGTAAAAAATTTATGGTTGCAATTCTTTTGTTATTGTAGTTCTTAGTCATTGGGATTATTTTGTCGTCGTAATTTTTGGCTGTTGTCATTTTTTGCTGCTTGTAGTACTTGGACATTGTGATTATTTGGTTTTTGTGATTTTTGGTTGTTGTAATTCTTGGTCATTGTGATTATTTGGTTGTTGTGATTTCTGGTTGTCATAATTCTTGATTATTGTAGTTCTCATGTGTTGTATTTCTTGGTCATTGTTATTTTTATCCTGTGATTCTTGGTAATTGTAATTTTTTGGTTATTGTAATTCATAGTTATTATAATTATTTTCGTGTTGCAATTTTTGGTTGTTATTCTAATTCTTTGGTTGTTGCAATTCCTGGTTATTGTACTAGTTTTTTGTTGTAATTCATGGTTATTGTAATACTTTGGTTGTTTTATTTCTTATTTATTCTAATTCTTTGGTTGTTGCAATCTGGGTTACTTTAATTCTTTGGCTGTTGTATTCTTGGTAACTGTATTTCTTTGGTTGTTGTGATTCTTGGCTACTGTTAGTTGTTGTAATTCTTGGTTATTTTAATTCTTTGGTTGTTGTAATTCTTGGTTATTGTAGTTATTAGGTTTTTGCAATTCTTGGCCATTGTAATTCTTTGGTTTTTGTAATTCTGGTTACTGTAATTATTAGGCTGTTGTAAATCTTGGTCATTATATTTATTCATTTGTTGTAAATCTTGGTTATAATAATTTTTGGTTATTTTAAATCTTGGTCATTGTAATTCTTTGGTTGTTGTAATTCCGGTTACTGTAATTATAAGGTTGTTGTAAATCTTGGTCATCGTAATTATTTGGTTGTTGTAAATCTTGGTTATAGTAATTTTTGGTTATTGTAATTCTTGGTCATTGCAATTTTAGTTGTTGTAATTCATGGTTATTGTAATCGTTTGGTATGTGATTCTTGGTCATTGTAATTCTTTGGTTGATGTATTTCTTGGTTACTGTTATTGTTTGGTTATTGTATTTCTTTTGCTGTTGTAATTCTTGGTTACTATAACACTATTGTTGTATTTCTTCGTTAATGTAATACTGTTGGTTTTGTATTTCTTGGTCATTGTAATTCTTTTGATGTTGTAATTCTTGGTTCGTGTAATTTTTTCTATTGTTATAATTCTTGTTTACTACAATTCTTGGGGCTATTTATGGGATAATATTTTGATATATATACATGTATTAGTCAGTGTGTGGGTAATTCATATGCACATATATATATATATATATATATATATATATAGAAATATATGTATATATAACGTATATATATGGATGTATGTATGTATGTATGTATGTATGTATGTATGTATATATATGTATATATATATATATATATATATATATATATTATATATATATATATATATATCAGCAAAAAGCCACAGGAAAATTTTAAAAAAAGAAAGACAGAGTGCCAAGTACTTTCGTGTATTTACCACATCTTCGGGGCACAAAGTAATACAAAAACATAAAAACTATTGAGCAAGAAAGCTCTCACAAAAGCAAAGTGGAAAAGAATTATATATGTATGTACAATAAGGCCATTACAAACAGAAACAGCATTCGTCCAGATTACCCTACCGCTTAACGCCCCAAAAAATCAAAAGAAAAAAAAGTAATTGCCCAATGACCCAATTACTTACAGAAGAGAAAAACACTGACTATGTCAACCAGTTTTTTTATAAAACAACTGAACTCACAATAATAACGGCACTAACAACATACTTATAACACCAATAAACAAAGATAACTGATTGAACAATATTATCAATATGAAATACATAAAACAAAAAAAAAAAAAAATTGACTAGTACAAAAACTTTAAGGATAATGATAAAACTCACAAGAATACATAAGAAGGAACTTGACAATACACCAAATTAAAGAATAATGTTAAAACTCTTCACTATTTTATCTATGATAAGATTGTCTAATTTGTACATACCAGGGCTCAAATTTAAAAGTTTTTCCAGAATATTGTCTTTATAAACGCAGATTCAATTATATTCCTACTAATATAATCGTTACAAAATAAAATCTCTTTTGCCTCTGTCCAAATAGTGAAGAGTTTTAACATTATTCTTTAATTTGGTGTATTTGTCAAGTTCCTTCTTATGTATTTCTTGTGAGTTTTTAACATTATACTTAAAGTTTTTGTACTAGTCAAAATTTTTTTTTTTCTTTTTTTTATGTATTTTCAAATATTGATAATATTGTTCATCAGTTATCTTTGTTTAGTGTGTTATAAGTATGTTGTTAGTGCCGTTATTATGTTACTATTCATAATTGTGATTTCAGTTGTTTATAAAAAACTGTTGACCTTTTATTGTCAGTGTTTTTTGTTCTCTCTGTAAGTATTGGGTCATTGGGCAATTACTTTTTTTTTCTTTTGATTTGTTGTGGTGTTAAGCGGTTGGGTAATCTGGACGAATGCTGTTTCTGTTTGTAATGGCCTTATTGTACATAACATATATAATTCTTTTCCACTTTGCTTTTTGTGAGAGCTTTCTTGCTCAATAGTTTTTATGTTTTGATTACTTTGTGCCCCGAAGATGTGGTAAATACACGAAAGTACTTGGCACTCTGTCTTTTCTTTTTTAAAAATTTTCCCTGTGGCTTTTGCTGGTAAACAAAATCACGTGCTTACTTTTGTGATTTTATAGTATATATATATATTATATATATATATATATATATATATATATATATATATATATATATATTATGTTTATATAAATATATATATATTATATATATATTATAATATATATATATATATAGATATATATATATATATATATATATATATATATATATATATATATATATATATATTATATATATATTGAGTGACAATTAAGACACTCTTTAGGATATGTTAGTGAATTACGTAAAATTCACTTAAAGGCTTCTGTTTGATTTCGGATACACCTATCTATAAATACATATCTGGTAATAAAGACTAAATAAATACATTTAAAATCCCATCTAGATAATCTTCCTTTCAGTCAGATGTTTATTCAGTAAAATAAAAAAAAGTAGGAAATGAGTCTGCAGGTTTTTCATCCATTTTCTTTCATCTTTTTTTTTCTTTTTTTCTTTTTCTTTAATAGGAAATGTCATTCGCTTCATCTGCGCCAAGTGTCCGTCCGTCCTCCTGATTCGTTCCATCAAAATTTGTTTTCCCTTTCGTTGCAGTCTATTACATTTTCCCCTAACTCCACTGACCTTCTTTTCCTACCCCTCATCATCATCATCATCATCATCATCATCATCATCATCATCATCATCATCTTCTGCTCCCCACCCCAACCATCATCTCTCCCTATCGACATCCACTTTCTGCTCCCCTCTCCGAGTGTGTCTACGTACACGCGAGTGTGCGTGCCAGTGTGCGTAAGTAACAGGACGTGTGTGTGTGTGTGTAGAGAGAGAGTGTGTATGTGCGTGCGTGCGTGCGTAGTCCCTTCCCTTAACAGAGCTGTCAGGCATCCGCCCTTCAGCTGCCATAGGTAATTTGGCCTTTTCTCCTGACGATCCCTCTGACAGGTGCTCATGAAAGGCCTTGATGGGGGGAAGAAGGAAGAGGGTGATGGGGCCGGGGCGGGGGGGGGGTGGGGGAATGGTGGTACTTAGGGGAAGGGTCTAGGCGTCCGCCTGAGAGGAACGGGGAAGAAGGGATGGGTTTTTTGGGTTTTTGCCCTAAAGGGAAAGTAAAGTAAAGAAAGGGGGGAGGAGGAGGAGGAGGAATAGAGGAAGGTCTTTTCGCAGGCGGCGGTTTGTTACACATTTACCAGATTATGTTACGCCCCTGTCAGGCTGAAGTAGGTCTATTGACAGTCTGTCACCTTTCTTGAATCGATATTAGATTTTTCCCCTTCTTTTTATTTTTTTTTTTTTTGGGGGGGAGGGATGTCTCCCGTGTTTCAAGAATCTCTCTCTCTCCTCTCTCTCTCTCTCTTCTCTCTCTCGTCTCTCTCTCTCGTTTGTGAAGTGAGATTATCTTTTGGCATTTGTATTACATGCCTTCGGACTCTCTCTCTCTCTCTCTCTCTCTCTCTCTCATAAACGTGAATCCACATAAGCATTTGGATGTCAAATGATTACGCTCTCTCTCTCTCTCTCTCTCTCTCTCTCTCTCTCTCTCTCTCTCACGCAAAATCACACAGGCAAAATATGTTTGCAATTTTATATAGATAATTTTTTGCAATAATTCATCTCTCATGCTCTCATACACACACACACACACACACACACCTTTCATGACCGTAATTCATTTTGAAAAAGGACAATAATAATGAATGAATTGCATATTTCTAGTTAAAGTTATTATTATAAGAAGCTCTGGCTTTTTAGACCACTGGATTACTCAATTCTAAATAGAATACCGAATTACGACGCGTTAAAAATTGCTTTCCAACTATTCCCTCCCCCAGCCCCCAGCCCCCCAGAATTTATCTGTGGATACTGGAATCGATTCTAAGGAATCAACGTTAATATTTTAATCTGAATTTCATTTTAAGAAATGACGGACTCTTAAAATAAAATTGATTTGGGTTAACTTATTAATTCAAAGAAGCTCAATTCTGGAATGCATTAAGTATTGTTGAATAAAAAAAATAATTTTGAAGAGCTTAACCTAATTATTGAATTGTTTTACCATTCCATGCATTAGAGCATCGTGCATTACTAAGGATTAGTTACTTTATATTTCCCTACGGTTGAACTTATTTTATAAACAATTATTATTATTATTATTATTATTATTATTATTATTATTATTATTATTATTATTCATTATTATTATTATTGTTTTATTATTATTGAAAACCGCGGTTTTCACTCATCCTTTCTAGCAAATTGTACCTGAATTTTGAATATGCCAACGGTCCTTAGTTGATAAATTATTATTATTATTTATTATCATTGTTATTATTATTATTATAAAGAGTTGCCGTTTACTCTCCCATTCTAGCAAACTGTACCTGAACTTTGTATCTGTAGCTGACATTATTATTATTATTATTATTATTATTATTATTATTATTATTATTATTATTATTATTATTATTATTGGTCAGCATTGTTTGAGAGTAACCGTTCATAACTTTTTTTTTTCGTTCATCTAAATTTTGTGTACTGTGTCATATCCACCTTGTCAATCTGGATATGGCAATGAGCTGAAATAAAGGCTAATATTATTATTATTATTATTATTATTATTATTATTATTATTATTATTATTATTGATTATTATTATTATTATTATTATAGATCAAGCATACGTATTTCCGTAAGTGGCTTTTGCCTCTTCCCAAAAAGAATCATCTTTATGAAAATGCAGTTTATAGTGGAAAAATTACAAATTAAAACAATAAACTCGCTGTTGAGTTGTAGTGTTGTTCTAGCCTTCCAACTGATCGCATTCGTCTTAGCTATTGGTGTCTGATGCCGAACAATCTGTATAGCACTGTATTCTTGAACAATATTTAAAATTAATTATGTTTTATGTGACTGTCCAGTGTTCAGCTAACAATGGATATAAACCGTTGAAGGAAATATCATAAACTTTCTCATTTACAGTTTGTCCAGTTGTGATTTATTGAATGAGATTGAATGAGATGTGATATAAATATTAAGAACAAATTCTTTGGGCCACGCCTCTAAGAAATAATGGTTGAAATTTGCTATTAATGATGATATCTGTACACTCTCTCTCTCTCTCTCTCTCTCTCTCTCTCTCTCTCTCTCTCTCTCTCTCATAGGCACTGAGACTAAAACTCTTTCAATTCCTGTTGGCTTTTATGCAGCCCTCCCATTTTCTCTCTACGTCTCCCCTTTTTACTCCTTCTAACGCTCCTTCTTTCCCCTTTATTCCCTCTCTTGCCCCTACCGCCTTCTCCCCATCCTCCTCCTCTTCCTCTACCTCCTCCTCCTCCTCCTCCTCCTCCTACCGATTCTGTGGCGCTCCCTTTGGAAAACCCTCCTTAGTTCCCTCACTAGCTCCTCTCTGGATATGGAACTCCTACTCCTCCTCCCCCTCCTCCTCCTCCCCCTCCCCTCCCCCTCCCCGCCTCCTCCTCTCCTCCCCTCCACCTCCCCCTCCCAATCCTCCTCCTCCTGATTCTCTGAAACTCCCTTCGGATAACCCTCCTTAGTTACCTCACTAGCTCTTCTTCCTATATGGAACTCCTTATCCACCTCCTCCTTCTCCTCCACCTCCTCTTCCTGCTCCTCAGCTTCCTCCTCCTCCTCAGCTTCCTCCTCCTCCTCTTCCTCCATCTCCACCTCCTCCTCCTCTTCCTCCTCCTCCTCCTCCTACCATGCTTCCATTTTCAGGTCTTCCAGCACCCCTCTGCTTGGACGAACAGAGAGAGAGAGAGAGAGAGAGAGAGAGAGAGAGAGAGAGAGGCACAGCCCTTGTAGCTCGGGAATATTCATGGGCCGCGTCATGTGTCTAGATCCCAGATGAATTATTTCCAGGTTCCAGGCCATAAAGTGGGCGTTATGGAGATAGAGATGCGAGGAAGGGTGATGAGTTTCTTCCAGGGGCCACACCCTATAACCCCCGCGATTCTCTCTCTCTCTCTCTCTCTCTCTCTCTCTCTCTCTCTCTCTGTTGTAGTTATCTCTCACTCTGATATATCACTCTTCGTACGGATATATCTTGATAGTCAAATATGTCTGCCTCTCCTTCTTTTTAAATTAGTTATTCTCTCTCTCTCTCTCTCTCTCTCTCTCTCTCTCTCTCTCTCTCTCTCTCTCTCTCTCTCTCTCTCTATATATATATATATATATATATATATATATATATATATATATATATATATGCATATAATATTATATAAATTGTATTTATATATTTATTTATGCATGTATTTATTTACATATATATATATATATATATATATATATATATATATATCTATATATATATATTATATATAATGAGGAAAAGCCTCATCTGCTTCTCTCTCTCTCTCTGGTGGATATGGGGATGATTGCAGAGATCTGCATCCAAAATATGTAAAAACCTAAAAGAAGGAAAAGGATGTAAGTTCGACAAAAAATGCAAATATATGCACCCTGTAGCCATGAATCATAATCAAATAATAACCAACCAAGTAATAAATCCAAAATAAGAAAGAAACAAATAAAGAGAGAAACAAGAATATCATGGTAAAAGAGAAAAGCAAACCACCAATGAGATATGGGCAGAGGTGTCAGCAAAAAATTTCAAGCATCAGCTCCGAAATTCTACTCAAGAGATAATAACTGTATTTATTATGCAAGAGGATATTGCAGAAACGGAGAAAAAGTTGCAGATTCCAGACACAAAATGAATAATTATGATGAAGGAAGATCAAATATTATGGAAAAGTTGGATTTTTTAATGTCAGAATTTCTGGAAATGAAAAAAAGAACAACATACCAGAACAGGAAGAGACATGGGAAATCCTTATTACTACCAGTATTAAATGAAGGAGAAAACACGCAAACCATCATAGTGATGAATGCGCAGGGTTTAGTTACGAGTAACTCAAAAAGAAAAATAGAGTACTTAGAAGAACTAACCCAAATGAAAAGAAAATAGATATAATGAATATAAGTGAAACCTGGTATTCCCAAAGAGACTGGAAGGATGATCAAATAAAAGGGTTCCAACTTATAGATCAGATAGAAAAAATAGGAATCAAGGGGAGGAACCGCAATATATGGGAAAGACAAAAAACAAGGAAAAAATATATGAGAAATATAGTAACTCAGAATGTAACTAATAGCGGTAGAATTTGAATCTGAAAAATTGATGAACATAGTAATATATAGACCTCCTAATACTAAAAGAGTTTGACTTAATAATTGAAAAATTGGATGATATATGTAGAAATCACAAGGACTGGACTATTCTCCTATCTGGTGACTTCAACTTTCCTTTCGTAGAATGGAAAGAACGAATAGGAGATTGTGGTTGTACTTATACATATAAAAAAGAGAGTAATAGTAGTGCAGAAGATAAGAGCAATTTGAAAAGCTATTAGATATGCTACTAGAATACAACATTCAACAAATAAATCACCTGCCAACAAGAAGGAAAATACTTTAGACGTAGTATTTGTGAACGAGATTGAATTATGTTTAAAGAAATAATAGTTTATAATGCGAATATTTCAGACCATAATGTCATAGAATTAACAGTTCATTCCAAAGCAAGTGAAAATAGAGATAAGCAAGAAATGAAAAGTGGGAAGATATGGAAAATACAACTTCTACAGTAAAAATATAAAAATGGTCAGAAATTAATGAAGAATTAAACAAAGATTGGGATAACATTTTCGTAAGTGATGACATAAGGGTAAATACGGAGATATTATATAAAATATTGGAGAAAATAGTGGAAAAATATATACCGAAGAAGAAAAGTAAACATCATTCATGCATACCAAGAGACAGAAGGATCTTGTTCCAGAAATCAGAAAGTGGAAAAAAGGTCTTGAAAACAAAAGAAAATGCATGGAAAGTTATAGAACTAAAAAGTAAGATAGAAAATGCAGAACAAAAGATTATACAATCAAAAGAAAATGAAAAACGGGACTTGGAAGAAAAACCCTATTAAATATCAAAGCAAAACCCCAAGCTATTATACTCATATGCGAAGAAGATGAATAAAAGAAGAATAGAAATAGGCCCTCTGAGAATTGAAGGGAGATTAACGAATGAAAAAAGAAATTTGCAACATACTGGCAGAACGATATAAGAGAGAATTCACCCCCTAGAATAGATAGATAATGAAGATAATGATATAGAAGTAAGGGATGAAAATAGTGAATATTTAGCTGACATAGATATTAATGAGCTGATATTGTGCAGGCTATTAATGAAATTAAAAATGGAGCTGCTGCAGGGCCTGATGGAATTCCTGCTATTTGTTAAAGAAAGTAGTTCATTCTATCGCAAAGCCACTTGCAATATTATTAAGAACAAAGTGTAGATACAGGCAAGATTTATGAGGAGCACAAATTAGCATATATTACCCCTACTTTCAAAAGTGGATCAAGACTAGAGGCAAGTAATTATAGGCCTGTGAGTCTAACATCACATATTATGAAAGTGTATGAAAGGGTAATGAAGAAAAATATTATGAAACATTTAATAAAATAATTTGTTTAATAAAGGACAACATGGTTTCGTACCCGGAAAAGTACACAAACCCAACTGTTAGTCCACCGTGAGAACATATTCAAAAATATGAAAAGCGGAAATGAACAACAGATGTGGTTTATTTAGACTTTGCAAAAGCTTTTGATAAAGTAGACCCATAATATATTAGCGAAGAAAATTAGAAAACACAATATCGTGGATAAAGTAGGAAGATGGTTAAAAGAATTTTTACACAACAGAAAACAGATAGTATTGCAAACGACGAGAAATCGGATGAAGTCAAGGTAATATCCGGTGTGCCGCAAGGTACGGTGTTAGCTGCATACTGTTTGTTATTATGATTGAAGACATAGACAATAATGTGAAGGATTCGGTAGTGAGTAGTTTCGCAGATGACACAAGAATAAGTAGAGAAATTACTTGTGATGAAGATAGGAACGCTCTACAAAGAGACCTTAACAAAGTATATGATTGGGCAGAGGTAAATAGGATGGTATTTAACTCTGATAAATTTGAATCAATAAATTATGGAGACAGAGAAAGAAAGCTATATGCATATAAGGGACCTAAAATAATGAGACCATCACAATAAGGAAGCAGTTAAAGACCTTGGTGTGATGATGAATAGGAACATGTTATGCAATGATCAAATAGCAACTCTGTTGGCAAAATGTAAAGCAAAAATGGGAATGTTGTTACGGCACTTCAAAACAAGAAAAGCTGAACAC
>NC_087217.1:52011091-52023591 GCF_015104395.2 Macrobrachium nipponense | reverse complement strand
TATATATATATATATATAATATATATATATACTATATTATATTATATCAATATATATATATATATATATATATATATATATATATATATGTATATATATGTATGTGTGTGTGTTTGTATGTATGTATGTATGTATGTCTGTATGTATATATGTGTGTGTATCTCCTGTTTGTGGCAATTATTCTAAAATATTAGAAATGCTACATTTGTCCGGTTTTCAATGCAATTAGCTCAAGAACTATTCATCGAAAACTATTATTACACTGAGCAATATCCATTAAGTTAAAAAAAACACGATTATAGAATAAAAAAAAATAAATCACATCTTAAAAAAAATTGAGCAAATAATGCACGAATGTGCGAAATAATTCGATTTCCGCGTTATCGGGCATAACGAAAATTACGCAAATGACTCCATGGCATTACGTTATAATTTATTGTAATGTTCCAAATTATCGTATAAATGTTTTACTGCATGGCCTTATGGGATAGCCGTTTAACGGCCGTAAAACAATATTTTCCTGCGCATTTCGGAATAACTGTTTTGTTGTATGGCATAATCGGAAGAGCTGTTCAGCATCTGATGCTTATGTTAAAAGTATAATAAACGCTCAAACTGCATTACCAATATAAAGCTCCTCGTTTTGCTATAAGCCCCTGGTTAATTATTTCCGAGGTTAAACAGGAGGCAAGGATTAAATACCACATGTATTTAGTTATTAAAGATACTTCCTTTGGAACATGCTTTTATACTTATTGATCGCCATATTTTTAGATTTATCACTATAGTAGATTCACATCAACCATGCATTTGATGTCTAGGCCAGTCCCTTACGACGCTCCTGATTGGCTGCTGATAAGCCAATCACAGGGCTGGAAACTCTCAGTCTCTCTAGAGAGTTCACATAGGCAGGATGTATGTTCCACCTCTCCTGAAAGACGTATACCTCAGGAGAGGTGGAACATAGATCCTACCCATCTGAACTCTCTCGAGAGACTGGGAGTTTCCAGCCCTGTGATTGGCTTATCAACAGCCAATCAGGAGCGTCGTAAAGGAGTGGCCTAGACATCAAATGCATGGTTGATGTGACTACTATAGCTTCATGTACAGGGCGTCCATAAAGTCCCAGTACCATTACAAGTATTTGTTGCTTAGAATGGTACTGGGACTTTATGGACAACCTGCATAACTAATACAATTCCTGCTTATTAAAATTTTACTAACTTTTATTTATTTTTTTGTTCAGTAAATTTTAAAGTTTATTTGTTATTTTTTGATAAGTGAGATTTCTTCTTTCTGTATTTCCCATTACCTTCTGTAACTTCTTTCCAATGAACACCGTATTCTTTGGAAGCCTGAATTTCAAGTCATTGGCCCCTTTGGAGGGCTTGTTCTCTATGGATAGGATTCATCTTCTGAATAATAATGTTAACACTGCCACAATTCTTATTTCTTCCTATTGAGATTGCGGTTTTCTTCTGAAATGCAATGATGACTTGATGATACAAAGCTTATAAAGAATGAGATATGAAAAATGTCTTTCATTCATAATGAAAAATGTGCCTCTTTTCTGTGTTGATTTATTGTTTATGTTAGTCATTTCATTTCCTGAATATCATGAAGTAATTCAAATAAATAATAGAAAAAAAACTCCGTTTGTCTTTTATATAGAAAATGTAAACAATATCTTTCATACACATAGAAAAACGACTTCTTTCCTGTGTTGATTTTTTGTTTACGTTTGTCTTTTATAAAATATATCGAAGCCCTTTCAAATAGATATTAATAAAAAAAAGCTCCTTTTGTCTTTTATATAGAAAATATGAATAATGCATTTCATACACAATGAAAAATAGTTCTCTTTCTTAAGTTGATTTTTTTGTTTACGAACGTCATTTATAAAATATATCGAAGTCCTTCAAATAGATAATAATAAAAATAGCTCCTCTTGTCTTTTATTAGAAAATGTAAATAATACCTTTTATAGACATTGAAAAAATAGTTCTGTCCCTCAAGTTAATTTTTTTTTTGCTTACGATCGTCATTTATAAAATACATCTAAGTCCTTCAAATAGATAACAATAAAAAAAGCTCCTTTTGTCTTTTATATAGAAAATGTAAATAATACATTTCTTACACAATGAAAAATAGTTATCTTTTTTTAAGTTTATTATGTTGTTTACGATCGTTATTTATAAAATTCACCGAAGTCCTTCAAATAAATGATATAAAAAAACCATTCCTTTTGTCTTTTATATAGAGGCCGCAACCCCCGCCCCCCCAATGAAGGGGGAGGCGTCCCCGCTCTTCACTTTGTTACGTGGAAAACTCCTTATCGTAAAATCCAGCTTCATTTTACTCCTTTTACCTGCTCCTTGCCTTTGCACCTTCGCTGACACTCTCCTAATTCCCCTTCCTCTAAACCCCCTCCGTCTCTCTCTCTCTCTCTCTCTCTCTCTCTCTCTACTCCATATGCAGCAAATCACTACCCAGAGATTTCTCTCTCTCTGTCTCTGTCTCTGTCTCTCTGTCTCTCTGTCTCTCTCATTTACGCACAACACCTACGTAGATATTTTTCAGTCTCTCTCTCTCTCTCTCTCTCTCTCTCCACATATTCAGCAAACAACTACGTAGAACTCTCTCTCTCTCTCTCTCTTTCATTTATGCAGCAACACCTACGTAGATATTTTCAGTCTCTCTCTCTCTCTCTCTCTCTCTCTCTCTCTCTTTCTTTCATTCATTTATGCAGCAACACCTACGTAGATATTTTCAGTCTCTCTCTCTCTCTCTCTCTCTCTCTCTCTCTCTCTGCCAGCACACGCTCGCTCGCGTCAGCCGACAGGGAAAGGCAGCAACAGAAGAAGGAGGCAGCTTGTGTCAGCTGCCAGTTACCCGTAACCTCATAATCCTCATCGAGGGATGTCAGAAAAACGTCAGGAGCTGAAATTAGCTTCAAGACTTAAAGCCCCGGTTTTGGGACGACTTCCTGTGTTGCTGCGCAGAAGACGTGCGCTAAGTCTTAACACTCTCTCTCCTCTCTCTCTCTCTCTCTCTCTCTCTCTCTTCTTTCTGCAAATGCAAAGAAATTAGTTTACGTCCGCTCTTTCTCCCTATGTCTCTCTTATCTTGAACTCCGAAAGCAAGAAAATCAGCCTCTCTCTCTCTCCCTCCCTCTCTCTCTCTCTCTCTCTCTCTCTCTCTCGAACTCTCGAACTCCAAAAGCAAGAAAAGCAGCCTATCTGTCTCTCTCTTTGTCTCTCTCTCGAACTCTCTCCCTTGAACTCTCTTGAAATCCAAAAAGCAAGGATATCATCTCTCTCTCCTCTCTCTCTCTCTCTCTCTCTCTCTCTCTCTCTCTCGAAAGCTAGAATATAAATTCGCGTTTCATCTCTCTTGAACCCCAAAAACAGTAAAATCAGTCTCTCTCTCTCTCTCTCTCTCTCTCTCTCCTTTAAACAGTTATGGTTCGTTTTAGCCTCGTTATGTCACGTTCCGTGTCTGAGCGTTTGTTTTTGCGCTCGTTATTGATAGCAGTAGTGTTGTGAGTTGCAGTGATAGCAGTGCTATTCGTGATAGCAACTGCAGATGTGGTAGGCGATGCTGCTCTTTATTTCATATCTTAACTACAGTAAAATTCTATTAATTTCTTTTCATTTTACTACTTTTTTTATTTCTTTTTCATTTATTGATTTTTTTCCTTCCCCAGAGCTGTTATTTTTAACTTTGAAGTTAAAATGATTAAGGATAATATGATATATATATATATATATATTATATATATATATATATACTTCTAATTCTAAATTTACGATATTGAAAAGGAAGGTGAATAAAAAAAATATGATAAAAAACTAATAATAAAATTCACTGAGACTTAAAAAGTAATTTTTATTTAGAAAATAATAACCAATCTTAAGTTACGATTTCGAAAAGGAAGGTGAATGGAAAAAAATAATTATAACAGAAATGAATAATTAAAGTTCATTGAGAATTCGCAACATATCATTTGCAACATTAACTAAACAAGATAAAATAAATGAAACTTCTTAAAAGTATAAAAAAATTAAATACAAGTATGTAATAAAATTGGCCCAAGTAACATTTCGTAACATATGATTTACAATTATAATAAAAACAAGATTAAAAAATTATATCTCCTAAAAAATAATGGTAATAGAAATAAAACTATCCTAAATGAATTATTGCAAATAAAGAAAAATATAATAATAATAATAAAAACACAACTGGCCCAAATTAAATTTCGTAGCATATCATTTACAACATTAGATAAACAGGATAAAAAAAATGAAACCTGTCAAAAAAAAAAATAATAATAATAAAAATAAAACCGACCAAAACGATGCAATTTGGAAGGGGTGGGGGTGTTGGGGGCGGGGGTGGGGGGCAAAGTGAAACGAAAGCTGGTCCTTCCGTCATGTTAAAACAGAGCTCATTCCCGCAGGCTGTAATTGTAATTTATGAGTGATAGAAGCACCGTAATTATGGTTTATAGTGCGAGGAATTAAAGTCTGCATCGCGGGCCGGAAAAGTAGTAGTACCGGTTTATTTGCAAGATCCGAGAACAAACAATTAAGGAACAAAGAGCTGTCGAATGAATTCCCAGTCAGTGAGCGAAGGATTATTTATGCGAAAGCGAACTATAATTCCACCTCATTCACCCCCGGCCTTTGGCTTCGTTTTCACGTCTGCCTATTTCCTTCCTCCTCCTCCTCCTCCTCTTTATTCACCTGTTTGGTCGTCATTCCTCCCATTAATATTTTTTCTTCTTCCCTCTCATCCTCACTGTTTGTTCCTCATCTTTCTCCTCCAATTCTGCTTCGTCTTCTTTCCCTCTGGTTTGGTCTTTTCTTGCTCCTCTCTTTCTTCTTCTGTGTCATCTTCTTATTTTCCCTCTCCTCCTCTTCCTCCTCCTCCTCTTCCTCCTTCCACTTTCTGCTCAATCTTCCACTCTTTGACCTACTTCTCTCCTCCTTCCCTATCCCCTACTTACGCTTATTCTCTTCCTCATCCTCCTGCTTTTCTTTCTCTTTTCCTCCTCCTGCTCGCTGTTCTCCTCCTCCTTCTCCTCCTTCCCCTTCTCATTTCGCCTTGTTGTTCTCTTATTTCCTCTGCATTCTCCCCCTCCTTCTGCTTCTTGTTATTCCTTTTCATCTAATTTTTCTCCTATCCCTCCTTCCTCGTATGTATTATCTCCTCTTCGTCGTCTCCTCATTTAAGCGACATTTCTCTTTCTCTGTCTCTATTTCTCTCTCTCTATCTCTCTCTTCTTCCTCTTTTCACTTTCCCCACCACCACAATCATTTCATCATCTTTTCAACTATTTTACTTATCATCTTTATTCCCTTTCATTCTAATCATCTTACTCCTCCTCTCACTCAGCGCCCTCCTACAAATACAAACTTTCCCTCTTCTTCTTCTTCCCTTTTTTCGTTAATCTAACCAGAAATAAAAAAAAAAATGTTTAAACGCGTCTCAGACAAGACGAATGGCTTGGACGAGGCTGCGTAACTCACTTGCGAGAGATTTCGAAAAAGCTCGCAGTAGCGAGATGCACCTGATATCCAGAGCCCCCTACCCCCACCCCCTCCCCCAAGGTCCTACCAATCCCCACCCTCCCACCCCCCCACCCCCCTGTCCCTCCACCCCGTGATGGAGATAAAGTATGGCCGATGGTACGTATGTATAGATGCATATCTCTTCGCGTATATGAATATTTGCATCTACGCGTATATGCGTATGCATACCGCGATCGATGAAATACGCAGCGAGGCTGTTGGCTGATAAGGGAGTTAATTGGACTCATCTTTCTTGTAGATAAGAGACGATAAAGATGCCGCAGCTGAGTCTAGTACGGTTTAGGAGAGAGAGAGAGAGAGAGAGAGAGAGAGAGAGAAGGTGGCCTGATTTTCTTATTTTTGGAGAGAGAGAGAGAGAGAGAGATAAAGTAGCCTGATTCTTCTTGCATTTTGAGTTAGAGAGAGAGAGAGAGAGAGAGAGAGAGAGAGAGAAAGTGTGTACATAGACTGATCTTGCGTATGGTGTTCAAGATACGGTTGGGTAATCACTATCTCTCCTCTTCCCGGCTTTTTCTCTCTATCGCTTTCACAAACTGAGTCCAAATAACGACCCGTAAACAGTTGCTTTTAATTTATGGCCACAAAAGACAGATCTTGTCAACAAAAGAACGCCTGCTGTTGTTACATATCGGCTTTCTGCCACGTCACTCTTCACATGAACGCGTGAGTTAACTCTTAAGCACGTAACATTTGCCTCAAACGCTTTTTTTGAAAAATTTTAAACTGATAAAAATTATGGATTTTTCGTTTTAATTTTCTTTGGCTTCACAATTTAAAAAAAATTAGGAAATAAGTTACATTTTCCAAACGGTATTAAAAAATGAACAAATGTATATTATGAGTATAAGTTTTTTCACATCACCAGATATTCCTTTTTTTTCCCAACGTACATTTGAAAAAAAATATAACAAATGAATCAGTTTATCTTTTTTTTTTTTTTTTTTTTTTTTTTTTACAAATATAACTTGTTGTTATAGTTTTATCTTCTCAACATGTATTTGAAAAAAGTATATATAACAAATGAATAATTTATGCTTTATTTTTTACAGACACCAATAGTTCCTATCTCTTTATTTTCCAAACAAGCATTTGAAAAAAAATGATAACAAATGAATGATCTAAGTTTTTCGTTTTTTTATATCACCGGTTTATTACCTTATTTTCTTAAAATATATCTGAAAGAAAAAGAAAATAACAAATAAATGACATTATTATTATTATTATTATTATTATTATTTATTATTATTATTATTATTATTATTATTATTAATTATTCTATTATTATTATTATTGATTTTTTTTACAAGCACCACTTTTTATTATCACCTTATTTCCTCCCGTGCCTCTTCTAGTCACCTTATTCAACCAGTGTGGTAGGCTGTATGTACCTCGCATGCCTGAGAGGAAAAAAACAAAAAAAACTCCCACCTATATACATACTATGTATGTATATGTATATATGTTATACATATATACATATATATATGTATATTTATATATATATAATATATATATATATAGTATACTATATATATATATATAATATAGTATATATATTATATATATAATACAGATATATGGTATATATAGATATATGTTTGTATATATGTATACATTTGTATAATATATATATATATATAATATATATATAGTATATATATATTTATTTATTTATTTTATCTATTTATTTATTTATTTATGTACACTCTCGAACCAAATGAGAATAATGAAAGAGAGAAAGAAAAAAAGGAAAAACTCCCTAATGTATGTTACATATATATTTTTGGACCAAATAAGGAGAGAGAAGGAGAAGAAAAAGGAAAAATCCTGATTATATATATTCTCGGGCCGAATGAGGAGGGAGAGAGAGAGAGAGAAGGAGAGAGACGAGAGAGAGAGAGACCGCCGTAGAGAGTGGAAGAGAGAGAGAGAGAGAGAGATAAAAGGTCAGGTAACGATGACGGATCGTTCTCATCAACCTCAGTAATAACGCTAATTGCCCGGCATGGCTCATTTGGTTGTTAAAACCATCACACACAAATAATTAAATGCGCCCTGGAAAGAAAGAAAGAAAAAAAAAAAGCCGCTTCCCTCACCATCGCCATCTTGGAATTTACAACGGTCTGGTTTTTTTATTTTTATTTTTATTTTTTTTTATTTTAAGGATGGTCGGTTTGTTACTTGAATCCCTGTTTTTTTTTGTTTGATATTATTTTTCTTGCCTTTTATTAGGTTTATTTTTTTATTTTTAAAAATTTTTCTTTGTTATTTCTCTATCAAATTTAACGAGTATTTTCCAGAAATTGTTAATATTTCAAATTTAGTTTTGAATTTAAATATAGATTATTATTATTATTATTATTATTATTATTATTATTTTATTATTAATTATTATTATTTTATTATTATTATTCTTATTATTATGTTATTATTGCGTTCACACCGTAAAAAATATGGGCATATTCAACTATACATTATTATTATTATTATTATTATTATTATTATTATTATTATTATTATTGATTATTATTTATTATTAGTATTATTATTATTATTATTATTATTATTGCATTCACACCGTCAAAAATGTCTGTATTCTTAGACACGGTCGAGACACTATAGACGTTAATTCTCTATATGCTTACTTATTGTTCGTTGTTATACCCTAGACAAAATATGAGGCACCACATTACGTTTCACGCGATAGAGAAGGTCTCTAACTTCCAAAAGGTCACCAACTTGCTAAATGTCATTAACTTCTAAAATGTCATTAACTTCCAAATCTTTACTAACTTTCGAAAGGTCCTCATCATCATCATCATTATACTCAGGACATTCTACGGTATAATGACCCGGAAAGACCACGATTTTAATAAGAATTACAATGATAATCAATAAAACTAGACTACGATCATCATATCGTCAAGTCTACTCAAGCTACACTGATGATGAAATACAATCATCATCATTATTATTATCATTATCACTACGACCACCACCATCAAGACCACTCAAGCAACAATGACAGTGAGACATAAACATAATGCAAGCAATAACGGTCTCAGGCAAAATGAATTTAGCTGAACAAGAACCAGTATCCATCAAAATCAAATTAATCACGGGATGAATTAATCTTCTCAGTTGCGGAAACAAATCATCCAGCGGTTGGTGACTCCTTGGAAGATAAATGGGCTCTTCCTGGTATTCTCTTCCTCCTGGTAATGAAACTCCTCCTGGTATTCTCCTCCTCCTGGTAATGAAACTCCTCCTGGTATTCTCCTCTAACTGGTATTCAAACTCCTCCTGGTATTCCCAGGTATAGATAATTCCCAGTAAATTCTGGTATGCTTTCTTTTATCCTATTATAGTGTGCTCCTCATGGCGGAATGAGTTTACGTCTTGAACCAGTCACCTGTGGAACGACATGGTAGCTCTTGCAAGCGTTGTTCTACATTTTAATTAATTTTTATTTTGCAGTTTTGGCGATTCAGCGTTGGGCCCCCCCATTATTCATCAATCGTGAGAGTGTTATCTTATGTGTATGCCCAGAGTAATAATAATAATAATAATAATAATAATAATAATATAATAAATAATAATAATAATAATCTTTCAAGCGTCGTGATGAAAGCGTAGATTGCCAAGAGAAGTAGAAGGGAAAGTGACTGGTTTAATATCGAAGTAAATCTGAGATGGGCTGTGATATTATATCTTTTGGTTTCTGTTTTTATTTATTTATTTATTTATTTATTTATGTATTTATTTTTTTAAGTGGGGAGGGAGGGGGGTTGCTTGTCAGTTGGTAGGGTCCGGGATTGGTGTTCTTTTTTTGGGGGGCGGGGGCGGGGGGAGGGGGGAGGGGGATGGTTTGCTTGGCAGGGTGTAGGGGCCGGGACGATGTATTAAAAACATGTTTGGAATTGAATTTGACATGGCTAAAAAAAAACTTGAATTGTTCATTGGTGATAGTGAAGAGAAACTTCAGAGACGGAGGAAAACTTGGCGGGAAGGTGAAGATCAGAATATATAGGTAAAAGAAAATCATATTCAAAGTAAGATTCTTTCGAGGGTAAAAGGGATGCAGGAAAATATAACGATGATTGTTAGCATAGGTGACTGATGGGTTCTAACTTTGGGGAAGAACACAGTCGTGGAACTAGCAACCTCATTTCCAGAGAGAGAGAGAGAGAGAGAGAGAGAGAGAGAGAGAGAGAGAGAGAGAGAGAGAGAGAGAGATGAAGATTTACCTTCAAAATAAGAATCATGGATAAAAAAAAAATTAGAAGAAATGGTGGATAATTTATTACTTACTTCACTTAATTTCAAAATATAACTGAGAGAGAGAGAGAGAGAGAGAGAGAGAGAGAGAGAGAGAGAGAGAGAGAGAGAGATGAAAATTTACCTTCAAAATAAGAATCATGGATACAAAAAATTTAAAGAAATGGTGGATAATTTATTACTTACTTCACTTAATTTCAAAATATAACTGAAGAGAGAGAGAGAGAAGAATGAGAGAAGAGAGAGAACAAAGACGAGAGAGAGAGAGAGAGAGAGAGAGAGAACACTCTTTGGTTTTCTTTCAATGTGTTTTTCTATGCCATTGTGTGGGCAATAATAATAATAATAATAATCTCTCTTTCCTCTCTCTCTCTCTCTCTCTCTCTCTCTCTCTCGGTAGTTTTGTGTTTTCTGCTTTTTTGGTTTTCTTTGAATTGTGTGGATATAGATAAGGTTGATAATGAACATGTAAACTTGCCCCTCGCCCACCCCCTCACCCTCTCTCTCTCTCTCTCTCTCTCTCTCTCTCTCTCTCTCTCTCGGTAGTTTTATGTTTTCGTTTTTTTTTTGGTTTTCTTTCAATGTGTAGATATAGATAAAGAAGATAATGAACATGTAAAATGGTCTCTCTCTCTCTCTCTCTCTCTCTCTCTTTTCTTGGTAGTTGTATGTTTTCTGCTTATTTGGTTTTCTTTCAGTTGTGTGGATATAGATAAGGTTGATAATGAACATGTAAAACTGTCTCCTCTCTCTCTCTTTTGTGTTTTTCGTTTTCTTTTTTTTTTTTCTTTTTGGTGTGTCCCCCCAAAGTGTTTTCAGAAGGTACCCCGACATGTTGCTGCACCGGCCGAAAATAATGGCTGGAAATCTCTCGTCCGCAGTCGACGTCGTGTGATTGATGTCACTGGAGACAGGAAAACAGACTCGTTTATTGTCCCTGAGTAATGGGTAACGATGAGTACAAATGAGTCCGGCGATTTTAAAAGCTAGTTTGGCCATGAATCAAAAAAAGAAAAAAAATAATAATAATAAAAAAGAAAAGACGAAAACATATTCACGAAAAGATAAATGCTGACATTATTCACGATGATCGATGCCAGCCTCGTGACGGACGAAGTAAATAAATGGACAACAATGAATAAGTAAACACGGCCCCATGTCGGCGTGACAAAAATGATGAGTGCCTTTTATCACGATCAGTTTATGAATTGCGGTGAATGATGATGCATATTGATCACGGGGGGTGAGGTGAGTGAGGGGGGGGGGGGGGGGGGGGGTGGGGGGGGGGGGGGCCGAACTAAAACACGGGAATACGGCGAATGGTTGAACGTTGAAAAAATATGCATGATTGATAACTTAGGTCGAGTAGATTTTTTTTCTGGATTAAGTGAAGTAGGTTATAAATTATCCACCATTTCTTCTCATTTTTTTTCTTTTGTATCCATGAATCTTATTTTGAAGGTAAATTTTCCTCTCTCTCTCTCTCTCTCTCTCTCTCTCTCTCTCTCTCTCTCTCTCTCTGTGTTTTTTTAGATTAAGCGAAGTAGGTTATAAATTATCCACCATTTCTTCTATTTTTTTTTTGTATCCACGAATCTTACTTTGAAGGTAAATTTCCCCCCCCCCCCCCCCCCTCCCCCCCCCCCCCCTTCTCTCCTCTCTCTCTCTCTCTCTCTTTTCATAACCGTCTTTCAGCAATTCCCCCTTTCAACACAGAAAGAAGAGATCCCTCTTATCAACAAAGGAAAACAAAATTAATAAATAGATAAATAGATAAAAAGAAGCATTAAAATGCAACAGTGAGAACCCGCTACATTTGCAGACGTTTTGATGTTTTGTGTTGACTTTGTGTTGACGGGAAAGAATCTGCTTCAAAAATCGCTGATTTATTTTGATTAACTAAATTGGCGATCTAGGAAAATCAACATTAACGGTGTTACAATTGTCACCGAACGGTACCTTCTTGTAAACAAGCAAGCAAGCGTATTGTGCTTTGGATAGTTAGAAGTATGCAAATTCTTTATTTTTTATAACTCTTAGCTCAATCGGCTAAAAAAATCACGTTATTTGTTAATGATGTGGTCAATGTAAACAATTTTTTTCATGCAATAGACCTGTTTCACAGTTAGGTATGCAACGACTAGGAATTACCTGTTTTACATTTACAACTGCTTAATTAAGTTGTATATCGCTGTCTAAAATCTACGACTGAATCTTTTCTTGTGTTTGAATTTTTGTCATTTATTTATTTTCTAAAATGAATTGAAATAAAAATGGATCGCATTCCAAGCAGAGAATGCATAAATTGGTCGAACAGACCTCCGTTAGCGAACAGCAGGTGTGGCGAACTGCTTGCACTTCTGCTTTCGGAAACTGGTTTTGATGGGGGCGCGTATGCGCGCTTAATTTTACCTCCGTTTTCCTTATAACAATTCTCTTCCTCGCGTATTTGGTTTTCCTAAGCATAATCGTAAGTTTCTAATTAATAGTTAGTAATATTGATTAATTCCATTCTTAAGTATTATTATTATTATTATTATTATTATTATTATTATTATTATTATTATTATTATTATTTGAAAGTAATTGCTGCCTCAGCTGCGTTAATTTTATAAAGGTTCTTCT
>NC_087217.1:51966091-52006091 GCF_015104395.2 Macrobrachium nipponense | reverse complement strand
TTGCGTTAGAGAAGAAAGTGAAAAAGTGGGGTTGGGGGCAGGGTGGGGGGGGGGGGGGGGGTGGGGGTGGGGGAGCGATAAACATTATAACCTTTGCTTATTGTGGAAGAGGCACGGAGACATACCCTCATTTGTTCGGTGATAAACGTCCTCAGTGCGGTGTAAAGCTGTCGGGTAAGAGGGCACAGAGTTATACCCCGGACATTCTCTCCGACTTCGCCCTTGTATACCTCCAGCGACGGATGTTTGTTTGTTTGTCAGAGTCTGTGTATACTTGTCCGTACGTAAGTGTTTGTGTATGTCTGTGTGTATAGCATTTGCACAAAATACTCTTAGTTAATACACTGATGTGTGTTTGCGTATGTGTGTGTATTTGTGTGAATGTAACTGCCTGTGTTTGTGTGTGTGCGCGTGACTATGTGTGTGTGTGTGTTGTGTGTGTGTGTGTGTGTGTGGGTGCGTAACATCTGCAATGAATACTTGTAATTAGTATATTTGCGAAATATATGCCCTTGCTATGATGATTTTGAAACTGGAGTCTTTCATTTTATTTGGTTCTTGAACTCCGTAAGGTACTCTCTCGAGGGCTCGTCGACTTTGTAAATGGAATCTTCAGTACATTTTATCCTCTCTGGTGAAATATCTTGTATAACTTATTGCATCACGTAATTGCAAGGAAACGTACTAAGTTATGTTTTCAGTCTCTCTCTCTCGCCCTCTCTCTCGCTCTCTCTCTCTCTCTTCTCTTTCTTTCTCTATCTCTGTTTTTTTTTTAATTTAAAGACAAAACAGATATAATCTCTCTCTCTCTCTCTCTCTCTCTCTCTCTCTCTCTCTCTCTCTCTCTCCATCTTTTTCTTCTTCTGTTTTTTTCTCAGACAAAATAGATATTTCTCTCTCTCTCTCTCTCTCTCTCTCTCTCTCTCTCTCTCTCTCTCTCTCTCTCTCTCTCTAATAAGGTGTACTTTAATTCAAAGACAAAATAAAATTTTCCCTCTTTCCCTCCATCTCTCTTTCTTCTTCGGTGTTTTTTTTTAAATCTAAAAACAAAATAGAAATTTTCTCTCTCTCTCTCTCTCTCTCTCTCTCTCTCTCTCTCTAAAAAAAAATAAAATGAAAAAAGAGCTCATCATTCTTATTTTACAGCTTCTATTATTGCAGTTGTTGATATTGGTTCACTTTGACCATAAGCCTCATAAAAACAACAAAACTATTAGAAATATTCATTATTGATTTAAATAAATCTAATCCTATAGAATGCTCTTTGTGGAAACTAACTCGAAGTACGTAAGTTTTCATGGATAAAATGTAAATTCGTTCAAGTAGACCAAACGACTGCGCACTCGACGAGATTATAGATGATCATATCTGTGTCTAAGATATTTGATTTCTTTTAATCCTTGTGATTCTTTTAGTTGGCTGTTATGTATCAGTAGTGTCATCTAGTGATGTAGAATAAACAAGATTTGGGAATGAATAATAAGAGAAACCGAGACAGGTTACAATACCCTAACCCTTGAACCTACAGCGCCATCTTGCAACAGCACAGAGAATTATTATAAAATGATTTGAGACCGCGCAAATATTTATGAATACCTATGCACGAAAGCCCTCGATTCTTAATGGCAATATACGACCCCTTTACACACACACAACGTAACACTTGCCGCTACACGAGTTATACACCTCTTACACACACGCATACACACACACATATACCCCGAGCTGTCTATAGCTGAGGATGTTTTATGAATCTCTTGGTTGCGTCGTGAATATTCGACGGCGTCAGCTGAAATACAAGAGCTATGCCATTCATTATTCGCCAGGCGACGATGTATAATTCCCAGGGTCACAGGACAAACCTCTGTCGCTCCGCCATCTTTTATTCCGCCCTCCTGAATATTCCCCAACTTTCTGAATGGGATATGACCTTTCTTCTGAATGGGTTATGACCCGCTTCTTAGTCCAGCTTAGTCCACTTTGATGTACTTCGCAGCTGGTACCTTGCTTGTTTTTTTTTTTTCTTTTTTTCGCTTTCGCGTTGTGTTTAATACGACATACGTGGATTCTCTATTCGGGGAGGTAATGCATAATAAGTTTAATTGCAACGGGTGCGTCATTTTTAGTACCGGACACGGTGTCTGTGACCCCAAATATTTTAGGTCAGTTTATATAGAATGTCCGAAAATTATGCGGGATTTCAGGCGACTCGAACTTAAATCGTTTCTCTCTACCTGAGCAATTTTCTGTTAGTATATTTTATACTGACTTTGGTTGCTATGCTTTTTAGGATTTCATGTCTAATTTCTATCACTAGTGTTATAAAATTTGTTTTCGAACGTTATTGCTAAATTATTTTTCTTATTAAGATTTCGATTAGAAACTGCTATTGTATTTCCAGTTTTTCTCAGTCCTGGACGTCTTCCTTGAACAAGTGTTTCACGAAATTGATTCCCCTTTCAAAAAGTAAGGGAGAAATGCATCTTCGTATGATAAAGTGACATACGGCCAAAAATGACTGAGTGCTTGAATGGTTTAACTCGGGAACATTATTTATTCACGTCACTTTCAGGGACCGTTATTTCTTCCATATTGTACTGGTGGATTTAAATGATTTAGATACTTTTTTTATAAGGCACGTGATCTTCTACTACTTTAATGTGCAATGGCATTTACTCCGGGAATTTCAGTCACGAATATGAAGTCGGGATATCGAAATTTTATAGCAATAGCGAGAAAATCGCAAGAGTGAGAAAATTGATACTGAAAGCGTGTCATGAAAAATTGGAAGATACATGGCTATACTTTGTTGTTATTCCCATCAGAGTGATTGATCGTATAAGTGACCATCAACAGCACTAAAGTCAACTGAATAACTTCACTATATCTTGTGGAAAGACAGTGCTTTACACTGTATCCTACAATTTTTCTTGATATCAATAATTCCAGCAATAATCCATAAACTAAACTTACCAAATGTCACAGTGTCAGAGTGGTCTTACCTAATCGACCATCAGACCCAAAGTTATTTTCGACTCTCTGTTTCTGATTATGATGCCATAATGATAAAATAATGCTTATTCTTCAGCCTGCAAAATAACGCTTAACGACATAGCATTCTAATCCAATCAGTCATCAATCTAGACATTATTTTCGAGCTCATGTAAGTGATGATTGCCCCGTGATACAAAAGGAGCGACTAATGTGCGCAGGGAATTACAGAGTGATTGGTGTTCTGTAACTGCATTGCAGCCAAAAGGAAAATTGATTGGATGAAGTGCTTGCAGCTGTAAATTGCACGGATCGGCGGGAGGGGGTTGATTAGCGCAAAAGGTGACAGGACCTCATAAAGAACGTGCTTTAATGCTTGCGGTAACCTCCACTGAGCTCCCTGTTCCTCAAGCACACATCCGCTGTGGCCTGGAAAATGTATCAAGCTGATACGAAACGTCGGCGCTAAATAAATGGATAAAAGACAGAACGCGTCTCCATATTCCATTATGTATATACATCTATATCTATATATTTATTTATTTATTTATTTATTTATTTATTTACTTACTTATTTTACCCCTCGTTAAGTAAACCCAGGGATTCTTCGCCTTTCACTGTTTTCTGGGATGCTATTTTTTCTCTACACAGGTGTGCCATCTGTTAAGAAAGATGCAGCACATTTGGTAAGTGCCTGCATAGGTGTGTATGTGTTTCTATGCTGAACTGTGAAAAAGTACGATTCTATCATCAAATAGCATCCGCGTAAGGTCGAGCTTATATCCTGTAAAACAAGGATATTTCCTTATTTTTCATTCATCTATAATAATAAAATCCGAATGGACCTTTCTTGTTTGTCTGCCCTGGGTGGGGCGGGGTAGGTAAGAGATTGGGAGGGTAGGGGAGACATGACACATCCACCCTCCTCCTGCAAACCTGTTGGTCCGCAAAAGGTGGGGCGGGGTAGATAGGGGATCGGGATGCTACGGGAGACATGACACATCCACCCCAACAAACCTGTTTGTTGTCCGCCCCAGGTGGGCGGGTTAGGTAGAGAATCGGGAGAGTAGAGGAAACATGACAGGCAGTGCCGGGTTGCAGCGCAGCATAGCGCGCCATCAAGCTCGTTCTGGAATAATTTCCTTCAGTATTGACTTCTAAAGATCCAGTTTAGTTACGCTTTTAAAAAAATTAGTCCCACATAATCTAAAAGACGTATAGGTCTAACTCTAATGCTAATAAATACTTTAGCAAAAGACGGATGATAAATTAACGATAAACAAAGGAAGAACAGAGGGAAAATCAGTAATAACAATCATGTCCATCCTTCATTTAATCTTCGTTCCTTTATAGAGCTTATTTCCATCCTATTAAAGAGTCTGTACTATTTGAAAGAGAGAGTTCAAGTACTGGAAAAATCACATAGGCCTAATGTATACATATATTATGTCAAAAAGAATAAGATAAAGGATTATCGAAACGATGGGGAGAAGAGAAGGGAATCTTGAGTGATAATGATACTTCTCATACTTCATCCCTTTTTCTCTCTTTTACGACACTCGTTTCCCCCTGCTTTTACAATATAGCTTAATTTTTAATCTATATTTTTCTAACGTCAGGTTATTTTTCAGCAATAAGATGCTTTTTCTTATGCATAAAATTACCATCGTTCATTACCAGTTTTACATCGAGGTTCTTGTTTTTTTTCAGTTTTTATTTTTATTTTAACGAATTACGTTTTTCATCCCTCAAATTAACACCTTTTTTCCCTAATTACATTAACCTCCTCCTCTCCTTATATTTCGATTGCCAGCTTTTATGTACCACCGGGGATTACATAATTTCCACTTCTCCCTCAATATCCCGGCTCTATTCGCTGTTTTTTTTTTATTCTTCTCATTACCCGAATTCATCTCTTATCTCCTAATCCTCAGTGTTTTTTTTCTCCGTCAATCGTCTGCATTTTCTCATTCGCTTACTGGAGTGTTATTTTTTTTCTCACGTACATCATTCTTCCCCCATCTTGACTGACTTGTCTCTCTTTTTATTTTTTTTTCTTCAGTTTTTTATATTTTGGTTTCATTCGTTCATGCAGTTTCTTGTGCTTAATTTATAGTATTTTTATTTTTTCATGTTTTTTTTTGCTTCTTTTCCCGATTCTTCCCTATCCATTTTCCGGCATTTTTCCGTCGTTATTTATTTTTCCTAATAATTGCCCGATCCCTCCTCGAACGATAGGGATTTTTCTATATCAACTTTGATTGAGATGTTACGGGTTAATTACTGCAGATTCAGACGTCCAGAGTAAAGTAAAGTTGGCCTCGTGGAAGGAATACTAGGAAATGCAGAGACAGGGAGATGTATTGATTAACCATCTTTTCCATTCTTTCGAATACTGACACATTTTATTTGAAGAGAATACACGTCCTTCTTTCCTATTATGTATAGCTACAACACATACATACGTGAGCAACTTTATTTTATTGTGAATTCGCTTCATTACCTACATAATTTTCCGTCTAGAGTTAAATTGCGCTTTGTACCTTACATTCTCTGATTGTTGATAGTCGACGGGAACATTTCATTTTGCTCTCAAACCCATCTTCACTATTTCAAAGTCGCTAATATTAGCGCTGATGCTGAAATCTGCTAATGCTCTTATTGCCAGAATGAGCATGAATGATTAACATTTGTCAGGAGCTGGGAAAAGGGTTTGAATCTTGTGTAGATTATAAACATTTTCAGTTCAACGTCGAGTGCTATTCGCGATGGTGCTCTTACGATCTAGTTACTTTGGCAAGCCGGAGTGCAAGATCAAATTCCATGTGTAATTTTAAAGAATGATTAGTGGAAGATTTTACAGATGTGAATGAGAATGGCAGCATTGTAGTAATTATTATGTCAGTTGACGAAACCTACTCACATGGAACAAGCACACTAAAGGGGCCACTGACTTGAAATTCAAGCTTCCAAAGATTGTTGGTTTCAACCTCCAACTATAGACCCCACACTGCAACAGTAACTGATCATGATACAGAGCCAATGATTTCTCGTCGCCCTAGGGAAGACGCGAACCCGCAACATCTGAGTGGCATGCCACGATACTATCCACTATACCAGCGGATCAGCTGAAGGAAGCCTTTACAAGGCAGAGGCGACTTTGCGTGTAAAGTGAAGAAGTAGGTTTTTATTCATTTCACTTTCAGAACGCAATCCATTATGAAAGGGTAAACAAACTTATTTAGGAAAATATGGTGTTTCATATGTTAGGATGTGACCAAAACTAAGAAATTGCTTCAATGCCCTTTCAAGTCTAACTGCTTTCTCTATCACGACAATTGATTTCACAAAAGTTGCTTGCACTAGGACGCTCTGCTGATTTCTGACATTGTTTTCCAAGTACTCCTCTATTCAATAACCAGTGGTGAAATGAGCCATTATTGTTTATGCGCCCCAAAGACCCATATGTTTTTTTCTTCGAAAAGGTTACATTTCTGCTTTGTTTGTTGATCTGTTTGTTTATCTGTTTGTTTGCAGGATTACATAAAAAAGTTTTTATAGTTTTGAAAGAAATTTGATCTGTGTAATGTTTTATGAATGACAACATTTTATTAGATTTTGGGAGAGATTTAGATCACGTTAAAAGGACCTTTTAGGGTAGAGTCTGGGAGAGATCGTAACCAAAAAAGTTTTTGAACAAACCATTCAGAATAAGACTTAACTTACATCAACTTTTCTTTTTGTTCTTCAAACGTTGCCATTTAAACCTTTAATGAATTATATAACACAGTAAAACACCATAATAACTGTACTATTACTTACAAATTTATACTGGCTACTAAAAGACAGTAATTAATGTATCCAAATTAGGACCCTTTGGAAGGGGGACGTGTGCGTGTGTGTGTGTATTGATGGCAGGAGAGGGACCTCCTCAGCCTTGGCGGAGGTTTGAGGTTTCCGAACGCCCTTCTCTTGAAAATATTTCTAACATCTGTATATAATTCTTTCCCGCTGACCTCTTTATCACTGGCTTTCATAATCCTTTTCCCTTTCACTTCTCTCTCCCTCAACTGTCTCCTCCGTGCAAGTCTCCCTCCATCTCGCTGCACCAAACTGTGATGGATGGCCAAGATCACTCAACCAACTGACGCTTGGACACACCTCTTCCCCTTCCCCCCTACTCGTCCCCCTACCCCTATCTGTTACCTCCCCCCTCCCACCTCTTGCTTCCATCATTGTCGAGATCCTTCAGAGGCATATATATATATATAGTGTCTTTACTTCCCGTTTCGAAAGCAGGGTTTTTTTTTTTTATGCTACTTTCTAGGCCAAGAAAGTTATCGATGGTTTGGCAATGTACATTTTTAGCTTGAAAAAAAAAAAAAAACTATATATAATATGTATATCCAATTTTTTGAGTGTTTTAAAATGATCTTACCACAATTCTAACCTTACAACTCATTGCTTAATGTTAAATGAAATAAAGTAGGATAAAGTTTACTCTACGAAATATTGACTATAAATGATATGACAAGTTGAAACATATTTTCATTTGTAAAGGGAAAAATAAAAAAGAAATATACATACTACACATATATGTGTACATATATATGCGTATATAAATATATATTTCAAAATGCTCTCACCACAATTCTTACATAACAATTCATTGTTTAATGTTAAATGAAATAAAATAGGATAAAGTTTATTCCACGAACTATTGAATTTAAATGATTTGACAAGTTGAAACATATTTTCATTTCTGAAGGGAAAAATAAAAAGAAATATACATACTAAATAATATATATATATATGTATATATATATGTATATACATACACACACATATATATATATACATATATATATATGTGTATATATATTACATACATACATACACACACACACACATATATTATATATATATATGTATATAGATATATATGTATATATATGTGTATATATACATACATATATATATCCTATATATATATATCTATATATATATATATTACTACTATATATATATATATATATATAGTCATATAGATCTATAGTATATCATATATATATAAGATATATATATATTTATATATATGTATATCTATATATATATATCATATATATAATATATATATATATACATAGATATATATATATATATATCTATATATATATATATATATATATATATATATATATATAGTAGATCTATATATATATAGATATATATATATATACTATATATATATATATATATATATATATATAGTATATATATATATATATATATATATATATCTGTGTGTGTGTGTGTGTGTGTGTGTGTGTGTAGTGTGTGTGTGTTGTTGAGTCATTATTACGGCAGCCGTATGAGACACGAGCATTTTCTATATTTTTCTGTATTTTCCGGATTTTTCTGATTTCGTGTGTGCGTGTGGGGGCACAATCTGTCTTCCAGAAGGTTCGTCGGGTGATTGATTTATATCCGTCAGATAACCGTTAAAACGAGCGAGAAAAATTCCCGTTCTAGATATTCGCTAGAACACGACGGTCCTAACGAGCGGCTTGGACTTGATCGATCGTAATAAGAGTCGAGACCAGGAACCCATGAACCAGATGTGGTGGTATGGCAGTAAAGTATGTTGGGTCACTTCAAATTTTACTTAACGTTTTCCAAAAGTATTTTTCGAAGTAGGGATTGCTGCATATCCACTGAGGTGATTTGATGAATTTGTGTGATATGGTATATAAACACTCTTGTTTCCCTATTTCTCCTCTCCGTACGGGGTGATTTTGCCGCCAGTTCAACTTACGCAGTGCACTGTAGGCATTAATCAAGATTCTTCGCAGCGTCCCTTTTGTCCTTACCTGCAACTCCTTCCATTCTTTTCACTATACCTTCGTTCATATTCTCTTTCTTCCGTCTTACTTTCCACCTTCTGTTTTACAATGATTTCAACAATTGTTTTCAGCGTTGAATGACCTCTTAGGTCCCAGTGCATGGTCCGTGGCCTATATTTTATATCCAGTTCAATCCACTTTTTCCCTTCATTGTTTATTCAGCGTCCTGGACGAACTAACATACTTAACACTGGTCTGTCAGAATATCCATTGGTTAGAGTATCCACTGTTGTTTATACGTACGTATGTGAATGTTTTTCACATCAGTGACATTGTTTATATTAACGAAAATTGAGGTACAAATGTCGTTAAATACCCAATTCGCTCTAGCTCTCAATTGATACCGAAGGGGAATTATAATTAAGTGGTTGGCGGATCGAATCCGCCAGGTGACGAACCACTTACCAATTATAATTCCCCTTCGGTAATATTTCAGAGGTAGAGCGAATTGGATATTGAACGACATTTGTAGCTTAATGTTTGTGATACATATGTATATATTGAATTATGATAACAGGGGCTTTAGCGTGTTTTCCAACAGGTTTTTTCGTCCGATAGTTGGAGAGGCATGTTGGAAAACAAACAAAAGCCCCTGTTGTTATAATTACGAATAAACATGCGTACATACAGCTTTCCCATAAAGTCTTACCGTTAACACCTTATTCCAACACAGTCACCAACACCTGCTTCCAACACAATCCTCCGAATTACCACCTATTTTCAATCCATTCCCTTCATTTAGCACCTCTCTCAAACCCAGTTCTTCCTCTCAGTTACCACTTTTCTCCCACCAATCCTTCCATGAACAGTTTCTTTTTCCAACATAAATGGTAAATAAAATATCTACCACCTTTCTCCTACCTATTCTTCCATGAAGACCTTTTTCCAACACAATCCTCTCATTCGCCACCTGTTTTCAACCCAGTCCTTCCACCAGCAAACTTTTCCAACTCAGGCCATTATTCACTTAACACTTTCCGACATGATCCTTCTAAGAACACCTTTCTCCAACACAATTCTTCCACGAACACTTTTCTAACTAAAACCTTTGGCAATAACAGTAGTACCAGACTCCAGAAGCTATCTTTCCCTCCCATAACACATTTTCCACCATGATCCTTCTAAGAACACCTTTCTCCAGCACAATTCTTCCACGAACACCTTTTTCTAACTGAAACCTTCGACAACAACAACAGTAGTACCAGCCTCCAGATTCCAGAAGCTATCTTTTCCCAGGAGCCGACGTCGAAGGACAAAAGACACATGAGAAGGATAATAAGACGTCTTGTTCGTTTCTCCTCAGTGCCGTGTGATTCCCGTGTTTTTCTCACTTTGAGACACACCCCCACTTCACCCCTTCAGAATAAGATAAAAAAAAAGAGGAAGAGAGAGAGAGAGAGAAAAAAAAAGGAGAACAGGAGATGAGTAAATAAATGTGAATATGCAAATGATACAGCTCATCTCTAAGAAAACGGTTTATATGGAAATTTTAACGTCGGCCATAAATTGGGACGTAAGCGTCATGTTATCCGACTCCTAATGAACGAGTCGACACATTTCATGCATTTATTCATGCGGGGGGTCTTTTATCACCCTGAAAAAAAAGAAGATTAAAGGAAGGGAGACGATAACGATAACTGGGGGCGAATGATTGAAAAAGAGAGCGCCGGGGATAAAGAAAGAAGGAAATAATGTCGTTATTCAATGGATGTTCTTAACGGCTTCTTCAATAGCTGAGGCGGTTTCTTGCCTGACGGAGGTTAATTACTACACGTTACGTTCGGAAGGGTGATTTGCCATGCGTTTTTCCGTTCGTTAGTTCAGCCATATTTTATAGACATCCAACGTTACCTTCGAAGTCCATAGCCGTCATTGTTGAGGTTTGTACCAGGTCGGGTTTATGAATTATCGGTTGGGAAGTTTATCTCATAGCTTTTGCGTTTATCATGATCCTTTTTTTGTATAAATTTTGTTTTGTTATCAATTATTGGCACTTATTGTAAATTTGGTAAAATTATAATGATGGGGTGAAGGTAATGAGGACGGATACATTTATTTCCTCAATTATTATTATTATTATTATTATTATCTTATTATTATTATTATTATTATTATTATTATTATTATTATTATTATTATTTCTGTGGTAGTTACTTTCCCCCTACTTCTACTTATGATGATGATTATGATAACGATAAAGCCATTATACCACAGTAATAAATTTCGTCATCACTGTCATTTTTATTACTGATTTTGACGTGCCTACATCATTACGAACTATGTGCGTGATGGCGTTAATGACGGTGGTGATTATATAGCAGATGTCTTCCTACGTCAATTTATGGCGGATGTACCAAAGACGCGCTTATATAACAGACATCAAACTACGGCAGCGTTAGGGTCCTTAACCATCCTTTGCCATTCAGCGAGGCTCGGTGATTATTGATTCCTAGATGGCAGCAATCTCCTGGAGTCCTTGGTAGCGGTATAACGCCAGGTCACATTATCAAATCAATCCGTAAGTCAATCAATCAAATGTGGCTCCTATCACCTTTGGTATAGGGCCTGACCCAGAGCCCCTGGGTTTCGGGGTATGACGATTCCTCAAGGAGGCTTTGTAGGAGGGTCCATTTTTCTGAAAGGGTTCCTTCACTTGGGGGCGCCCTTTCAGTAACCATAGGAGATCCTTCATATCGTTCATTCGTCCGCCCCGTCCACTCTTCCATCGGAGCCTTCACCCGCCTCCTGATGAATGAAGGTGACCAAAAGACGTCGGATGATGGATGACTTCGGGGCGGCCCCCTATACGAAATCAGGTCATCTCGTTTCGGAGTCATTTCCTACGGTGATGGATGGCCACATGATCCCCCTGGTGTCAGGTCATCTTGGGTCACTTTGGTGTCCCTTCAAGATGACGGATGGGGAGGCGTTGGTGAATGTTATGATGGCGCGGTTATGGGGCATCCATCAAAGGGGTGCCAGAGGCCTATGATGGCGCCAGAGGCCTATGTGTCACTCTCTCGGTGTATCCTCGTCCTCATTCTCTCTCTCCCTGAGTGCTATTTCACGCTGGGACTCGGAGTTAGGGAAGTCCTTTTTTGGTCTTATGGCGTAAAGAAGGAGAGGCAGTAAGATAATAATACGTCCTTAGTGCCTCTTACTTAGAATTACATATTATTAGTAGCAATTCCTTCGTTGGGAAGCTATTATTATTATTATTATATTATTATTATTATTGAGAGTTGACATTCAATCTTCATTTTAAGCAAACCGTACCTAAATTCCGTATTATTATTATTATTATTATTATTATTATTATTATTATTATTATTATTATTATTATTATTATTATTATTATTATTATTATTATTATTATTATTATTATTGGGCACAGTTTTCAGTGTCGAAAATGATGACAATGGATGCAGGCCCACAATAATATAGCATGTGAGTATATGGTCTTTAATAGATATTAAAAGACTATACTCTAACATGCTATATTATTGTGGACCCGCAACAGTTATCATTATTATTATTATTATTATTATTGACAATATTTGGGTGTAACCGTTCATAATTATAACTTTTTGTCTCGTTTACCTAAATTTTTCTACTGCGTTGCATCTACTTATATATGTATATTCATGTGTATAATTTGTCCCCCCAAAAGTTGTGTCGTCCGTGTAATTATATTAGAAGCGATAACATTGTCTTTAAGCTTATGCCCGTATATAAAAGCAGAATGCACTTAAAATAAACACAGTACAGAGTACGTTGGCAAAAAGATAGAGTAACAGCTACGCCAATAATAATAATAATAATAATAATAATAATAATAATAATAATAATAATAATAATAATAATAATAATAATAATAATAATAATAATAATAATAATACTAATAATAATCAACTTGAGTAGTTGGGTCAAGTGTAAAAATCCTAGTCTATAGATATAGTGGCCGTGCTAGCCTAATTTCTTCAGCTTAATAACTTAATGGTCTTTATATTCTTGATCTCAATAAATTCATTAAAGAATAGAATTACAGGAACCTTGATTTAGAAAGGTAAAAAAAGACTAACTTTAAAATAATAAATGGAAAATAAGATGAAGTAGCTATTGGTTGACTCCAAACCTACAAATAGAATTACAGTGAAACAATATTCCTCAATAAAGACATAAATAATACAAGAAATTGTCCCATAAATCTCTGTGGCCAGTATTGAGTGCACAGAACCACTTGTCTTAAGACAAAAACAGAACAATAAAAAATCTGCTATTGCTTCAGAATACGAAAACAAAAAACACAAGAAATTTGGCCTGCTATTTCCTCGTAGATTATCAAATATGTTGCAAAAAACTTAGTCAAGCTTTTTTTATCGTTTTTTTGTAGTCTGATACTTTTGGAAAAGATTTGTTTAGGCGAGTCTAAGATATATGAAGGATTGTTATATTACCTGATCATTGATTGCTCTACTAAGTCTTCTATGCTTTAGGATTGCTTGTTATAAGACAATTGTACAGAAAAAGTAAGCAAATATAAGATGGTAAAATGGATAGAGTTCTTAGATCCAGAATCAATTATCGTTTTGGTTTCTTAATAGTGAAATCTGAAGTTATTGAATAAGTTAAATATTTTTTGACACTTTTACTTGAAGAATTTATCTATAGATTCTTGATGAATATTCCTGTAAATTCTTTAGTTTTATTGAAATAACCTGAGCCATGTTTCGTCTATCTGCAAAATTTGCATTCCAGTTTATTCTATAATCCTTTAAAAAAAAGTATAACAGAGAGAGAGAGAGAGAGAGAGAGAGAGAGAGAGAGAGAGAGAGAGAGGGGTTAAATAAAAGGCGAAGGGTATTTTGCTCCAAGACCTCCGATATTCGAACACATATCGCCGTATTCCCAGAGGAATCATCCAACCATGTTCCAGGTCTCTGAGGAACGGCATCCCAACCGCCGGCATAAAACTTCCAAACATTTTGCTCTCTCTCTCCCTCTCTCTCTCTCTCTCTCTCTCTCTCTCTGTTGCTGCAGCGACACCGTATGACACAGCGTTTGCGCGAATTTATACTTCACGATGGGATAAGGTGAGAGAGAGATGGGGGGGGGACGCTGTTATGGCGACACTCGCTTTATCTTTTACCTGAGTGAAGCCTCTCACATGAACTCGGCCGTTCGGGTCCGGGAGAGAGAAAACAGGAGGGGGAGGGAAGGGGAGGGGAATGGGATAGGGGAAGGGAAGGACGGGGGAAAGGGAGAGGGAGGGAACCGGAGTCAAATAGGAGAAGGTGAGGGAGGGAGAGGGGAAGAGGAAGACAGATGAGGGGAATGGAAAAGGGGAAAGGAGAGGGGAATTGGAAAGGGAAGGGGGAAAGGGAGGGGTAAGCTAAGGGAAAGGAATAGAGGGGGAAGGGAGAGGGGGGGAAAGGGGGAGCGAGGGGGAAAGTGAGGGGGAGGGAAGGGAGAGGGAAGGGAGATGGATGGGAAAAGGGAAGAGGAAGGGGAGAGGGAGGGGAAAGGAAGGGGAAGGGAAGGAGAAGGGAAGGGGACAGGGGAAAGGGAGGATGAAGGGAAGGGAGGGGAAAGGGAGAGGGAGGGGCAAGGGCGAAGCTAGGGGAAGGGGTAAGGGAGGGTGAGGGAAGGGGAAAGGGATGAGGGAGGGAAGGGGAAGGGGAAGAGGAGTGAAGAGGAGGGAGAAGTTTTGGAGAATGGAGGGGAGAGAGAAAAAACGTAGAGGGAGGAAAATAAAAATAAAGGATAGAGAGAAGAAGGACAGGGAAGGAGAAAAGGTGGAGAACAGTAAAATTTGAAAGCAATGAAAGAAAGAAGGAAGAAGATGAAAGAAGGAGTGAGGAAGTCGAACAACAAAACATGTATGCATGCAATCAAGTCTATCTATCTATCTATCTATCTATATATATATGATTATGCATATAGGTGATTGTCTATTTCTCCTTCTCCTTCTCTCCTTTTTACTGACACTTTCTTCAATCAGACCTAAATATGTTAGCTTAGACACATAAAAAAATTATGAATATAGGCCTGCATTTGTATAACGGAAAAGATTATTATAATACTAATATACTGAAACGGGGCTAATTTTGATGTTTAAAGGCTCTTTTGATGACGAATTTTCAGTACTCTCTGTCTCTCTTTTCTCTCTCTTTCTCCACATTATCCTATCCTTTCTAATGGTATTAAATCCATAGATTTTGATTTTGTGTTATTTGATGCATTTCACTAAACTAAATCTTCTTAATTCTGCACGTCTCTGAGAACAGCGTATAGCCAAAACAATCTTTCTGAACATTTTGAGAGTTGCCATCAAATTTCACGAGGAGTTTTTTTTTTTTTTTTTAAATTATCATCAGTGAAACTGAATAGTATCAACTTGTTTTTCTTGTATCACCAGTAATATCAGTGAGTTCAGTGAAAAACATTGAAGTGTTACCATCAATGTTGACGAATTTTACTTAGTTTTGATTATATTGCTATAGTAGATTCACATCAACCGTGCATGTGATGTCTAGGCTAGTCCCTTACGACGCTCCTGATTGGCTGTTGATAAGCCAGTGACAGGACTGGAAACTCTCAGTCTCTCGAGAGAGTTCACACAGGCAGGATGTTGTTCCACCTCTCCTGAGGGATACTGGTGAAAGACATATCCCTCAGGAGAGGTGGAGCATACATCCTACCTATGTGAACTCTCGAGAGAGACTGAGAGTTTCCAGCGCTGTGGGATTGGCTTATCAACAGCCAATCAGGAGCGTCGTCAGGGACTGGCCTAGACATCACATGCACGGTTGATGTGAATCTACTATAGTAATGCTAACAAATTTAAATATGTTTTTCTCGTTTCACAGATGTGCAAATAAATATAGTTTCTTGCTACAAATCAAGGAAAGAAGTGCAAGTTAGGTTTATATTGCGTTATCTATCATAGCTGAGAATTCAGCTCTGTGTTTATTGTATCAACACTGATGTTAACGAATTTAATCAAGCATTTTCAGTAACATTTTCTGTAAACCCTCAGTCTAGCTTTACCAGTGTCTCCAGTTATGTTGACGAATTTAACTCAGGATACCATGGCCGGCAATGTGTTTTTTTTTTTTTTGGGGGGGGGGGCCGCGTTGGGCGTTAGGGGCGGCAACGTTTTCCCCTCGATGTGGGTGTAAATAAAATATATACCTTGACTACGAGTGTATGAATAGCTTTGGTGGATCATGGTGAAATCATTCACAAGTTTTTTCATTACATTCCACAGGATAGGCTACACTAAATCCTTTTAAGCTTTAATGAGTGGAGCATGAAAGGTCCTTTATCAACGAATTTTTTAGAAGTCGACACCTAATTAACAAGATCTCTCAAAGCTTACAGCATAGCTAATGTCGTTCGCCAAACAAACAAGCTCTTTTGTAGCCTCTAGTTTTTTATTTTATTTTATTTTTTTTTTGCAGTGGTAAACGAATTCCATAGTGATTCAGACAACTATTTTCTTCTGCTTTCTGTGACTCATTTACTGTTGAAGTAAATGAGTCACAGTAAAACTAGTCATACTGACAGCTGAGTAACAGAGGCCGAAATCAAAACAGGACATCGTTTTGGGAAAATAAGCGAAGATCGTTTAGGATACTGACAGTGCATTTTGATACATTTTTTTTTTTTTATCTATTTGTTATTCATTTTTTCTTTTTGATAAGTGAGATCTCTTCATTCTTCATTTCCCTTTACCTTCTTTTACTTCCTAATGAGCGACATATCTTTCGAAAGCTTGAATTTCAAGTCAGTGGCTCCTGTAGTGGGCTTGTTCCATATGAATAGAGTCCGTCTTCTGAATAATAATAATAATAATAATGATAATAATAATAATAATAATAATAATAATAATAATAATAATAATAATAATAATAATAATAATAATAATAATAATTTGAACGAGATGGTAGTATAGCGAGCATCTAGTGAAAATGCAAAAGAAACCTAGCTCAAGTTTTGGTCATTGTGAGCTGATGGAATATTATTTTTCATAAGTACATCCAAAGAATTATGCATTAAACGAGGGAGATCCCAGGACACCATTTTTTAGTTTTATTTCTCTGTCTGTCTGTCTGTCTGTCTGTTTCTCTCTCTTTTTTGTTTGTTTGTTGCTAAAGCATGTTTACATTGATACTCACATTTTAACATTTAGATGTGGTCTATGATACATAAAGGGAGAGAGTAAAGAGAGAGAGAGAGAGAGAGTAGAGAGAGAGGGGAGAGAGAGAGAGAGAGAGAGAGAGAGAGAGGGGCAATATTTGATGTCTGCAGGCACTTGAGTTATGTTGTGCAATTCAAGATTAACGATGGTGTTTTGGAAAGCCTGAGAATCAGCTCTTGCATAATATATATATATATATATATATATATATATATATATATATATATATATATATATATATATATATATATATATATATATATATATATATATATATATATATATATATATATATATATATATAGATAATCCGCTTAAAGTTTACATGTTGGCAGTTAATGCTTATCATCAGCAATGATATCAAAATTAGCAAGATCGATATAACTTGAATATACTCTTGACATTTTTATCCCAACTTTTAGTACCTTCAACATGTAGAATAGCAAATTTATAAATGTTGAAGACCAACATAAACAATTATACTGAGCAGAAAATAGTACTAACAAAAATAATAATCATGATTGAAAATGATCGTTATCGATAGTGTACACAAACAGAACAGTGAATTAAACATGACGAACTCTTAGGTCTGAGACCCCAGACCAGAAATGTAATCGAGACCAAGAGGCCTATTTCAGGAAGACCAATCACAATAGCAGAAACACCTGATTTATAAACAAAGCCGATGGAAACCAAACGTACCTTTAATGGTCTGCGGTGGAATTGTGGCTATCACTTGATACCTATGGGAAGTCCTCCATTCTCTATGGGACGATGGTGCAATTGAGAACTCTCTCTCTCTCTCTCTCTCTCTCTCTCTCTCTCTCTCTCTCGCCTCTCTCTCTCTCTCTCTCTCCCTGTGATTCACAAGTGGACGAACAGCGTTCCAATCTTGAACCGGAGAAATGAAATGGCCTCTCTCCCAATAATTCTCTGTGAGTCTGTATATAGTTATTAGTCGGCTGTTGTGAGTTGCAGAGAGAGAGAGAGAGAGAGAGATTTATTATAACTAAAGATAGAAGGACCGACCTCGATGAGGTACCCTCATTCCTACAGATGTGAACTCATTCATCGGAATATTCTCTCTCTCTCTCTCTCTCTCTCTCTCTCTCTTGGAAGGTGCAAAATGAAGATAGTGGGAAAACTATATTTAAAGAAAGAGAGGACTAATAAAAACTATAAGAGCTGCATTGAAAACATCAGAATTAAAAGCAAGCACATAATGAACAATTACAGAAGACAATTGAGCCGGCACATAAAATTCGTACAAGAAAGTAAAGAAAGAAAGAATAGCAATAAAAAACGGGAAAAGAGATGAAAATAAAGATGAAGAAGACGATACAAATAAAAAATGAAAAGAGGATGCCATTGAAAATAACAAGCGAATAAGGATAATATAAAGAGAGGAAAACAGAAATAGGTCAAAAGTAGAACAAGAAGATGCCCAAGCCTAAGAAAGAAAATAATGAAAAAGTAAAGGATTAAACATGCCAGAAGAAGAAGAGGAGGAGGAGGAGGAGGAGGAGGAGGTGGTGGTGGTGGTGGAGGAGGAAGGAGAAGAAAGAAGAAGTCTGCTACGGGTGTGGGGTCCATGATAGATGGGGCCATACATCAGCCTCTGTCACCACCGTCCGCTGGGGCCACTAACGAGCAGAGGAGCACCCTATATTTGGAGTTGGGGGTCCCGTATGCAACCCTTACCCCCAACCCCACCCCATTCAAACCACCCTCCCCCGCAACTCCTCCATCCACGTCCCAATCCCCTTGCACCAAACAACACACACACAACCTTCTACTATCATCATTTCACCTTCTCTCTCTCTCTCTCTCTCTCTCTCTCTCTCTCGTTCCACCTTGTAAACAAACGCTTGATATATAGCCTTACTACTCTGCGCCGGCATAAATCAGCAAACTGTGGAAATACAGTGTCAGGGAGAAGGTTACGAGTTAATAGACAGAATTTTTCATTAGGAGGACGCAACTCGCGTGCGTGTATGTGTGTGTGTGTGTGTGTGCACGCGTTTGGGTGTGTGTGTGAGTGAATGTGCGTGTTTTATGCAAATAGATAGATAGATAGTGTATACGTCAATTAAAAGGGAAGTAGATTTTATGTAGGAAATTTAGGAGCACATAAGGCATTGCTGGCTTGGCAGTTTCGTTATGTGTGTTGCCTACTGCAAGATAATTTATCTAGAATTTATCTAGAAGTCTAAAATATTTCTTTAAATATCATATTTGATAACTTACATTGTTTTTTCTTTGAAAAGTGAATGCTATTTCTAGTCCAACTGTTTTTGTTGAGAATTCTAAGTTTCTCTACCGGAGATATTAGGGAATATACCCCCAAATCACCCTCATAAACTATGTTCTGTATTTGTAATTCATAATTGATTGTAGTTCTGGCCAATGTATCATAATCTGCTTTTAAAAAAATATGTTTTTTTTCGAACAGTGTTTTTATAAGTGATGAATAGTTACATCATCTAGTTTTCATTTTTGAAATTTAATTCTTTGAAAGAAGCTAAATCCTTTTGTATTGTGGTCAATATTGAAAAACTATTACGTGATTAAATAAATATTATGGAGAAGAGATGTCAATCCCAACGAAACATCTTACTTGCATAAGTCTTTCTATATTTTAATGATTATATAGCAACTCATTTATTGTCTAGTTCCAATATTTTAGTTATTTGTTTATTATGTGCCTTTATTTTAAATTCTTAAAATTGTTTGGACGAGCTTTTATTTCAGTTCATCAGGTTCTAATGTTTTTATATATGAGATTGTATGCATATGAAATTAGACACTTATTTTACTATTATTTGTTATATCTGCTTACAGTTTACAGTACATAGTTTGACATAATCCTCCATCACTTACCAATAGTTATCTGCTTTCATTCATTTCATTACATACCAATAGTTATCTGCTTTCATTCATTTCATTACTTACGAATAGATATCTGCTTTCATTCATCTCATTACTTACGAATAGTTATCTGCTTTCATTCATCTCATTACTTACCAACAGTTATCTGCTTTCATTCATCTCATTACTTACCAATAGTTATCTGCTTTCATTCACCTCATTACTTACCAACAGTTATCTGCTTTCATTCACCTCATTACTTACCAACAGTTATCTGCTTTTATTCATCTCATTACTTACCAATAGTTATCTGCTTTCATTCATCTCATTATTTACCAATAGTTATCTAGTTTCCTTCATCTTATTACTTATTAATAGTTATCTGCTTTCATTCATCTCATTACTTACCAAAAGTTATCTAGTTTCTTTCATCTTATTACTTATCAATAGTTATCTGCTTTCATTCATCTCATTACTTACCAATAGTTATCTGCTTTCATTCATCTCATTATTCACCTACTCACCATTACCTATACCTCGTCTCAGCAATAACAGTCTCTCTCACTATGCAGACTACTATAGTTGGTTCACTTAAGGTAGATTCTTGGACGAGCCCTATGCATACGAGGCGTTTGTTTGGCGGCCGGTTATTGGCTGGTACCGGGAGGTAGGCAGCTCCCAGCCAAACCAACGTCTCGTAGGCATAGGGCTCACCCAAGAATCTACCTTAAGTGAACCAGCTATACCATCCTCAGCAGGGCACTCACTGCCTTCAACCTACGAAGCGCAATGACACCACCACCACCACCACCACCACCGCCGCCACCACCCGTCAGCGGCGGACTATCACGGGGCGTTTCATTCACAAATTATCGGAAATACAATTTGGTCGGACGCGAAGACAGATGTCTTCGCCGAGGGACAAATGACCTTCATAAATCGGCCGGGTGTCGTCGCCTGAGCGGAAAGTAAACCTATCGGGGGAAGGGTATCCATGAAAACACCACCACCACCCCGGGATACGTGACTCTGGGCCAGGCCGTAAATCGAGCAGAACAAATGAAGTCGTGACGCAGATACGTACGGCTGAAGCATGGAAGGCGTCTTTCAAATGGGGGCCGTTTTTTGATATATGGGCGAGGGAGGTGCGTTTGTTGTCTCGCGAATTGTTTTTGTTGCAGATGTGTCAAGGTGGAAAAACTATAAGGAGTTTTTCATTGCCTAACTGTTGTTGTTGTTGTTTACATTATTTGGTGTTCGTGATTGCATTGTTTTTCCGTTACGTCGTTGACGATATTAATGAATTTCTTATAAGTAATGCGTTATTAATGATATGGATTTTGCAGTTGTTATTTTCATATTGACATAAATGAGTTTTAACGTCAACAATATGTTGAAAAATATTATACTTAAAAAAAACCGCTATTAAGGAAAGATCTGTCTTTAATTTGCCATTTTTAGAATCCTTGAAACACTGTTTCTCTATTCACAAAGAAATTAACTGATCATATTGATACTTACATAACGAAGCAAGAGAACAGCACCAATCTGTAATTTAATTCAGGAAAATCTGTCTTTAACCCATTTTTTCTTGTTGATGTGTAAAATGACATTGATGATTATATAGGAGATTTATCAAACTTCCAAACCAAACCAGAGTTATTTTTTGATCAGATTTTACAGGGTTCACCTTTGATTTAGGTCCTACCGAAAAGTATTTATCAAAAAAATTAATCTCTCTCTCTCTCTCTCTCTCTCTCTCTCTCTCTCTCTCTCTCTCAAAATGATATTTTGAAGTCATTGTTGACCTCAGGAAAGAAATCTCAGTCACAGTGTTATTTTAAGATCCAATCTTATATCAAAACCCACTATCATATTAAGACCCAATATTATATTAAGAAGATTATCGCTTTTTGTAAAAGAAAAAAAAAACATCGAATTGAAAATAACTTGTCATAAATTTCTTTTGATACTAAGTTGAATCATGCACGAAATCTAATAGAAAAGTGTCTATGACGTCGTATGTGTTTGCATCTGCGTGTCTATGAGAGAGAGAGAGAGAGAGAGAGAGAGAGAGAGAGAGAGAGAGAGATGAATCCATAAACATCAATAAACCCGAAGTATCATGAAGAGTCCGCAGGGTCAAGACAGAAGTTAATTTGGTAACCGGACACTCCTTTCCCTTCCCATCCATCCCAACCCCCATCCCGTCCCTTACCCACCCTTCCCATCCCTTCCCATACACGCTGTCGTCATCTATCTCACCCGCTCTTCCACCATATCTTCTTAAGAAGACTTAATTGCTTCCCTCGATCGTAACTTAAGGAAGATGGAGGACTGAGATTATATTCGACGAAATCTTTTTCTTCTGTCGTATCTATCTCGTACTTTGGGTGTGTAAATATTCCTCTTTTTTTGCAGGATATGCTGATGGTTGAGTTTGTATAATGATAATAATAATAATAATAATAATAATAAAATAATAATAATAATAATAATAATAATAATAATAATAATAATATTCTAAGAGGTCCACAATAATAAAAAATGTTGCGAGTTCGTGTATATCTTAAAAACCCTTTGTAAGGGTTTTTAAAAACTGTACAGGAACTCGCAACATTTTTTTATTTATTATTGTGGACCTCTTAGAGCATTTAAAAATTTAATATACTCTCGCGATCGAGAGTTTTCCAATTCTTTCCCAACTAATAATTAAATAAAATAATAATAATGAATAATAATAATAATCAATAATAATAATAGATGTCATATTTCAGTTCCAGGTACATATTCAGACTTCATCCACAAGAATGTCTGTGCAAAATATATTTCACTTGTTCATGTACATAAATGAATGCACACGAATCGATATTTCACACATGAAAGTGTACCATTCATATTCGTGGTTTTTCAACACCATTCATCTTGCATCTATCTCATATCCGTCAACTAAATGATAAAACAAATAAGAAAATTCCAAAGCCAGGACCAAAACAATTCTCCCACGATGCCCCAAATAACCTGCAGTTCGGACGAAAAGGTGGTCTCTCCAACACCTATGATAACATATGACAAGACACATCACCTGGAAATGCAGGTATCGAAGACCGCCATCCCTCTTTTTCGCCTTCGTATGTACCTGTTGTATGTACCTGTTGCATGATGCAGCATCTCTCTCCTCTCTCTCTCTCTCTCTCTCTCTCTCTCTCTCTCTCGGAGAAAATACATTGCTGGGCTCCATCTCATTCTTCTTTCTCCTGTGATGCAGGAACTCAGGCCAAGGATCAATCATTGGTAAATGGGACCGCAAGAGGCAAGGGAGGAGGAGGAGGAGGAGGAGGAGGAGGAGGAGAGGAGGAGGAAGAGGAGGAGGAGGAAGAGGAGGAGGAGGAGGAGGAAAAGGAGGAGGAGAAGGAGGAGGAGGAGGAGGAGGAGGAGGAGGAGGAGGAGGAGGAAGAGGAGGAGGAGAGGCCTAGACTAAAATGGGCATTAGATATGAAAATTAGAGCGATTAGACTGGTCATCTACAGAGACAAATATGTGATGACAAGGAATTGTTGATCGTGAGGTTTAATGTTACTTGAGTACAAAATGATTTTTTGATATAAGTGTCTTAAACTTTACGTCTTAATTGTTTTTAAAACGAAAAAAATAACAAAAACCCACAATTGGAATGACATATCCTAATGTGGAGTCAATCTAAAAATGAAACTCAACTATGAAAGTTTTAGGAGAATCTGTAAACTGAACTAGACGTAGGTTTTTTTTACTTAATTTTATTTAGTAAGAAAAAAAATACTTAAAACTGAAACAGAGACGAAAATACCAGACAAATATCAACAAAATAAAGATCCACTACCATAAGCAAAATACCAGACAAATATCAACAAAATAAAGATCCACTACCATAAGCAGCAATGCAAGTAAGAATAACGAAGTCTTTAGTTGATTTAATTTAATTTTCATGAGATTTAGACTTTCAATCCAATATCTGGGACACATTCGGCCACTCACCTACAAGACAGTGAATATAGGATGTTGAAGTGGTCGGACAGCAAGCTAAGGACATCCAGAAAATGAAGGAAGTGGGTTATAAGGATCTAAAGGTGGAAATGGGACACTAAGACGTCATCGTTAGAGAGGTTGGAAAGCAAGATTGAAGAAAAGGAGCGGAAATGGCGAATGGAGGTTTAGCGAAAGGCTGAAAAGTGGATGCATCCAAGGCTCAAATGGACGCTATACGAACACCCTTTAGTACTGCTTACAGTGCATCACGTGAGGTACACTGACGGCACTAACCCATAACCGAGCAAAGTCAGTGGTCCCTCGCTTTCGAGTGATAACAAAACCTTTAATACAACAGCAAGTTACGACAATAAGACGGAAAACCGTTCCTCACTTTCGAAATAGAAGGGAAAAAATACTCCTTGATCACGCATTCCTATCTGTTTATATGGAGTCTGGCGTTACAAATACTATGGTCATTTAATCGAGTCTGTAACAGTAAGGCAAACGGAGAAATTAACGATCGATGCGTGGAAAGAAATGTATAAAAGACCTTGAAAACTGAAAGCGTAGAAAATTTATGAAAAATTATCGTTGGAAATGAAATTGCTCGAAGCTGGGTGTATATAATATATACATATATCCTCATTTCAAATCTGAACACTTCCGCCGTATAGCACAGAGAGCATCCGTCTTCCAATTCAACTTGTTGCACGCTCCGAGTCGTCGCCCCTAATGCTTTGAAGGAGAGCATATAATAAGTATGCCCCCGCCCTCTTTGTGAGAGTAAATGGAAACCTCACCTTGGGGATTTATGCCCTACCCAGTCATATATAACGAAAGGAAAGGTGGGGGGAAAAAAATTTGCGCAGTAAATTTATTGAATTTATGTACTTGATACAAGTGTGAACTTTTAATTGGCTGTGGCACTTACCGTAAATTATATTGTAGACAGGTGTGACGAAGGCGTGAGAATGGAAGGCAGGGATAAGCTCTTTCGAGGTACGCCATTCTTCCGAAGGGATCTGCATTGAGAAATAGTAAGAGGTCCTAATGATGAATTTTTATTCTATGCCTTTAAGACGTATATTTTATTATCAGTTAGTTATCTGACGCCATACGTATATATACATACTGATATAAACAAAAGCTTGAAAGGATTAAACAGTACTAAAAGTGTACTATAGTAGATTCACATCAAACGTGCATTTGATGTCTAGGCCAGTACCTTACGACGCTCCTGATTGGCTGTTGATAAGCCAATGACAGGGCTGGAAACTGTCAGTCTCTCTCGAGAGTTCACATGGGTAGGATGTATGTTCCACCTCTCCTGTGGGATACGCCTTTCCAAAGTATCCTTCAGGAGATGTGTAACATACATCCTGCCTATGTGAACTCTCGAGAGAGACTGAAAGTTTCCAGCCCTGTGATTGGCTTATCAACAGCCAATCAGGAGCGTCTTAAGGGACTGGCCTAGACATCAAATGCACAGTTGATGTGAATCTACTAAAGTGATACCCCAGCTTTGCTTAAAACGGCTCTTTGTGGCGTTCCTTCGACCCGTCTATTACTTTTTCTGTAGCTCCGTTCATATTCTCTTTCCTCCATCTTACTTTCTACCCACTACTATTAATTGTTTCAGAGTGCAGCTGCGAGATTTTCTTTCTGGTAAAACTTTAAAATCTTTTTCTTCTCAGTTGCTCTTTCAGCGCTGAATGACCTCAGAGGTCCTGGTATTTGTCCTTTGGCCTGAATTCTATATTCCATTCCAAAGCTTCTTTCTTTGGATAACAAAGAAGACAAACGGGAGGACATTCTTTTTTGATCTCGGAACACAGGTAGATACAGGATGGAGGAGTAACCCTCAGGTGAACAAGGACGTTCCTTTGTGATGCAGTCTGAAATCCTGCGTCAGAGAGAACCATTGCCCATCAACGCGAGATAAATGAGAGATAAGTTAAGACACGGCGCTGATGCACTGCTTGCATATGTAAACAATCATTTGAAGTGTACTCCTGGCAATTAATTTTATAGCCTCTTATTTCAGCCCTCGAAGAGGATGACTGATGATAATGCCCGGTTATCTATCAAGGGCTCAAGTACCTGGAATATAAATGGTGTATACCTGAGCGTGCTTTGCAATCTTACATTAGTCTCTGTCGAAACTTTAGATTGTACCCACTCGAGCCGAGAGGGAGGCAACTTATAAATGAATAATGGAATTACAAGTGGGACAGGTGATTCAAGAACGACCCTAAAACTGGGTGGTGGCAGAATGTTGCATTTCATTGTTAGGTCTTAAATATTCGGCTCTTGGCAACAAGGCTCTCGCGGAAGGCCTTTTGGGTGGGAACACGGTCTAGAAAGGAGAGGTCAGCCAAGCGCATACAGGGCTATGATTAATCGCTACTGTGACGTCACACATCCTGGTTCAGAGATGCGACGTTAAACTTGAGGAATTTGTAGAAATTTTAGTAGTTAAACTCAGAGCCATTAACGCCGATGTAAAGTGGATTACTCTTTTTTCGGTTGATGAAATGAACATTGATAAAGACTGGAGTTATGAAATACTGGCTTTTTGATACATTCTCCCTACGTACTTTCATTTAAATTAAAGTAAGCCTTTCCGTGTTAATTACTATGGATCTCTCTCTCTCTCTCTCTCTCTCTCTCTCTCTCTCTCTCTCTCTCTCTCTCTCTCTCTCTCTCTCTCTCTTCGTGACTTAGTGTTGGTTTGTGCAGGTAACAAACTAAACGATCTGCTTTTGATTTTCTAACAGGACAGAAAGGGGAAGTATGAGAGAGAGAGAGAGAGAGAGAGAGAGAGAGAGAGAGAGAGAGAGAGAGAGAGAGAGATTACCTTGTCGATGCCTTATTGTTTTGGGAATGCATTTTGATGACTTAGTGAACATTTATGGCTCCTCTCTCTCTCTCTCTCTCTCTCTCTCTCTCTCTCTCTCTCTCTCTCTCTCTCAATATTATCAACTGCTCTTCCTAACAAAATTCAACGAGATATCTCAAAAAGCATCTTTGCAATTTATGACCAAGCAAGCAAGCCGTAAATTTAACTGCCTACGTTAACAACTGTATCGGGTTAACGAATACTCATGAGTAAGAATTACATTAAGTAAACTGAACAACTTAGACACCTACATTTTTATGCTATTGAATGTAAATTAAGTAAATAATTTCTAGACTTGCTAAGAATGTCAAATAAAAATCCGTGCTTGCAAAAGCAGCGAAACGATTCTGGCGAAGACACTTCAAAACAAATGAAAAATGAATTGGCAGCTTTAGGTAGAATAACAAGAGAAAATAAAAATTCCACGCAGTTAATTTTTCACTCAAGTAGGATTTGCAATGAAGGAGAGCCTCTGCCTTTCACAGAAGGATTTATTTATATCGCCAAGAGTTTCTAAGAAGTGACTGTAGGTGGTGGATAGTTTATTCTTTAGCCAGGCAGGAATTACGCTGAAGAAAAGGTCTCTTAGTGTGCATGAGTGTGTGTGTTCGTATGTATATATATATATAATATATTATATACATATTATATTATATATATATAGTATATATATATATATATATATATATATAATTTATATGTATATTATGTAGTTATATATAATGTATATAGATATATATATATATATATTTATATATATTATATATTATATAGATATAATATATATATATATATATATATATATATATTATATATATATATATATACACGTACGAACACACACTCATGCACACTAAGAACTTTTAAAAAAGTGCTTTAGTTGAAAAGGGGAGGAGTAGTGGATAAAAAAAGAATGACGATTGAACTATGGAACTGGGTAAATTACGTGAAGAATTCGTAAAAAGAAGAAAGGGGCAATGATTAAAAAAAAAACGTGAAAAGCTTTTATATTTATGTCAATTGGTGAAAAACAATGAGAGCTCGACTTATTTCATGAAAAATTTGTTTCTATTGAATCAATTATTGGTGTTGTTTTTAAGGAATTTGATGTTTAACGACCTTTATTTGTGAAAAAAATAAGGAACATGAAAAGAAACTGGCAACTACATTGGAAATATGGCAACACTCGTTCTTTTGCGTGATATCATGCGCAAGCTTTACAGACTTTGACCCTAATACTCAAAATCCGTAATTCATAGGGACATTACTTGTAAAGTTTAAGTATACTATACAACTGTAAAATGACGGTATTGCTTTAAAATGATTGAGAACGTGATCTGTAAGTTATGTGACTTGACCACTGGCTTACGGGGTCGCATTTTGATCCATTGCTGCTTGTCAAAGATCCCTAGGATTTATTGGAAGTTCTCATTTTCAGCTGTTGAGTCTTGCATGAGGGGATGAGGTTGGGGGGAGGGGGTGGGGGTGGGAATCCCCTTCTTGCACCCTGACAGGGAGAGTACCGCTCCGAGATGTGAACATAGTTTATTTACGTATTTGTTTTTATTTTTTCATTTTGTATTTTTATATTTGGTATTTTTTAAATTTCATTTTACTCTAATCAATCCAACAGGTATCTCATATAGCTTTGAGTCAACTATTATCGGTTATACTTAAGAAGTCATAATAAGATGCCAGTGGATGCTGTTAAATATATTATCCAAATGAATATCCTCTAACATATTCCATAAGGAAAACAATAATTGAGAAGGAACTTTATTTTTTCCATGTTCAGGTGCAGTAAGGAAATCATTTTTACTCTCTCTCTCTCTCTCTCTCTCTCTCTCTTCTCTCTCTCTCTCTCTCTCTCTTTCTCTGCGTCTTTCATATACTGTTTTTTGTTTTCTCTCGTCTTGCCGGTGACTTCAGGAACTGAATTCCATTGGAATTGGAGAAGCTGCAAATTCCTCTACCGGGGATTCCCCGTAAAAATGTATTAGATATATTAGTATAATAATTTTTGCTCTCTTAAAAAGAGCAGCAAAAAAAAAAAAAAAAAAAAAAAATAAAAAAAAGAATCAAAGCGACCTTGACCAATGATTCAATGCTGACCCTCCCCAAGGAGAAAAAATCCCCCCAAAATCCATTTCCCTCGCACCAGGATGTCCTCTTCTTTTGAGGGTTAAATCCTCCCTTTCAGACAACCCTCAGAAGAGAGATTGGGCATATGCAAAAATCCTTTCGAGACCAGAAGCTTCCCACTGACGACCTGGGGCAAAAATCCTTCGTCCTTTTTTTTTTCCTGCAGGACTGTGATTCAGAGAGAGAGAGAGAGAGAGAGAGAGAGAGAGAGAGAGAGAGAGAGAGAGAGAGAGTTCTTCGAAATCCATGCTCTCAAAGACTTTGATTCAGCTCAGCTCGTGGGAGAATAGAAAAAATATAGATTAAAGCGGTTTCTGTAAAATGTGTAAACTACTGTGGTTTACCTTTGTCGTGAACTTGAGGAAATCAAGTGAAAACATCAAGATTTTGTGTGTGTGAGACATTGGCGGTTTAATAGCATTTGCCAACGACGACTGCACTTATTTTACGATACACGATGAGATCTTATTTTACGATAATTTTAGTTTTTTACGATGTATAATGAGATCTGAATTTACCATACTTAGTGAGATCGTATTTTAGTATACATGGTCAGATCTTATTTTACGATGCATAGTGAGATCTTAGTTTACGATCCACTGTCAGATCCTATTTTAAGATCCATGGTGAGATCTTATTTTACGATACATGGTCAGATCTTATTTTATGATACCTAGTGAGATCTTATTTAACGATGCATTGTTGACTTTGTTTGACGATATATTGTGAAATCGTAATTTACAGTAAATGGGGAGATCTTATTTTACGGCACATGGTGAGATCTTATCCTACCATACATAGTGGGATCTTATTCATGACTCATGAAGAGGTCTTATTTTACGATATTTGGTGAAACCAGGAGGTCAAGTGGAAACACCCAAATTTTTAGGGACGACAGACACTCCTACAGGAATTGCTGTGGGATCGAACGCAAAGATTCGGATGATTAACCCTGAAGGACCTTTGAAAATTCATTCGATGATTTAGTAAAAGTGTTCATTTAGGGACATCAAGTTCGTCTTTATTATTGGTCTGTAACTAGGCATTTGAGTTAATGAATTCATACCGGTTAGGTTTACCCGCCCCCACCCCCCGCAAAAAAAAAAAATGTACTTTTTGTTTGTTGTTTAAGATTCAGCTGACCATATGCCAGCACGGGCTCTTGCTCACAGAGCAGCCCGTAATCATGTGCTTGATGTTATGATTTTACGAGCACCACCCCATGAAGTTTGGGCTTGATGACGTCACTGACCCGTGAACTTGATGACGTCACTGACCCGTGAGGTTGATGACGTCACTGTTCCAGACATTGGTTCAAAACTGATTAAAAGTAGGGTGTTGAGTGAGGAGTTAAGAAATTACCACTTCCCAAACTAACGACCCCCGCCCCCCGCGCCCCCCAAAAAAAATTGCCAATGAAACATGCAGCTGACCTCATGAGGTCAGACGAAAACAGCAAGTGGGTCACAATGAGACCCGTGCCCTTCTGTATGAGTGTTTACTATGGAGGACGTATTCCTAAAAAAGTCAGTGTCATGATTAAATTGTTGAACATAAGAAAAATTTATAATATCACTAAATTGTAGTACTTGATCGGAAGTCCTTGTTTTCAATTTCATAAATGATAAAGTATATAAATGGAATCGTGGATTTTTAGAATATATTTTATTGCATTTCTAATACATGTAGCACTCTCACACATTCAAAATCCAATTTATGTAGAAATAGTCGAGCCTCTTCATCTAACATTCTCCCACCAACTGTAAATGCTCGCAAGGAGGAAAAGGAGAGAGAGAAAGAGAGAGAAAAAGGAGGAGGAGGAGGAGGAGGAGGAGGAGGAGGAGGAAGGAAGGAAGGAGGCTGAAAGACAAACTGCGACAGGACTATTTCACGGAATGAAAAATGCCGGTCGAAACGACGCCGAAAAAAAAGGGGGAGAACGAATGGGAACAAAAATGGGCCGCAGCCCGAATAAATTTGGCAGGGGAATGGGCGGATGACAAAATATGTGGTTAGGAGTGATTGGCGAATTGGAACAGGAGGAGGAGGAGGAAGAGGAGGAGGAGGAGGAGGAGAATTGGCGGGCGGCGAGAGAAAAATGCCGACGCCAACGGCCGGTCCAAGTGGGATTGGAGACGTGAATGATCTTATAAATAGGCAGAGAAAGACGGATACGGCGATGAACGTAGTCTATCAACAGGTACGGCGGAGGGGAAGGGGTTGGGGAGGGGGAGACGGAGTCGTTTTAGTTTGGGAGGAAGAGAGACGTAGGAAAGCGAGAACCGACTCAAAATATAGAGCTGCAATTCAGCGCTGCTAACAAGGAAGTGCGCCTCAATTCGAGGCGAATGGCGTGCGGCGCCCCCGAGAGCCCCCGTCAGTTGGTTCCTTTAAAATGGAATTAAAGGAAATCTCGGGAAATACTTTTACAGTTTCCGCGTTTTCATTTCCCTCCTTTTCCTCAACGATTCCTCGCGGTGATTTTTTTCCCCCGAAAGATTCGTTCCTTCTCGAAATAATGATTGAAAAAAAGAAAAAAAAGAAAATAAGACTTGAAAAGGAGAAAAGGGGAACATGAAAAGACTGTGTAAAAAAAATAAAACAAAAGTCTTTCGTTCCAAAGTGTATTTCCAACTCCAGTATTGAGAAGAGTTTTAATGTCAACTTATATATTTTATGTCAAATGACACATGGTGAATGTGTTCAAACGAAAGGTTCGCACTTCCATATTGTAATACTTTGTGTGTGATGGGCAAATACGAGTCGATGACCTTAGTCATTGGAACGCCATTTTCAGGAATCAATCAATCGATCTGTCTATTCAGAAAATCATAAGGCTTCTCTCAGACTGTGGTTTGTAGACGAATACATAAGTCGTGAATAAGCTCAGGTAGGTTAATGAGGTTTTTGCATGCTTAGGTGGGACTGAGATATTTGAAAATAATGCCCCAAATATCCAGGGAGCTCCAGAATACGTGCAAGGTAGGGTTGAATGGCGCAATGTGTTTTAGAAGGTTTGACGTACTGTTGATGAATCTCTTGAGTCACTTGGAGCCAAAGAATGTCGACGGCATTCGACAATCAGTTAAACAAATGGAACAAAACCTCTTTGGAAACTGGCCTACGTCAGTTTTATCATAAATCATCTGCAATTCGCAGAAAACCACAGAGAGAGAGAGAGAGAGAGAGAGAGAAGAGAGAGAGAGAGAGATAAACGATTATCGAAAGACACAATCACCCACAGGCAGATAACAATCAATTCGGGTCACCCCATCGCAATTTTTAAGTAAGCCCCCACAAAAACTAAATTCCAGATCATAACGATTCTTTTAAACCCTCTCGCCCTGGAAGCAGCAGCAGCAGCAGCAGCAGCAGCATCCAGGACGCAGGGGGAGCAAGGACAAAGAAAAGACGAAAAGACGCCCTCAGAAGTTCTGGCACTAAAGAACAATGATAATGTTACAGCGGGCTAAGATATAATACCTTTTTTTTTTTTCATAATTTTAGTCGGGGATCCCGACGGGGAAATTTGGAGTGGAACTCCTCAATTTACCGTCATAAAAAAAGGGAGGTCTTGAATTTAAAAAAAAGAAAAGAATGGAGGAGGAGGAGGAGGAGGAGATGTAGGAGGAGGAGGTGGAGGAGGAGGAGATGTAGGAGGAGGTGGAGGAGGAGTAGGATTTGGCGGATGGAAAAGGGGATTACGAGGATAAGGAGGAAGTTAAGCTGGTTGATAAGAGGTGGGAAGGCTGAGATTAAGGAAAATTGAGTGTGGTTATGGTGGAAAAAGCTGGGAGGAAAAGAGGAGAGAGAGAGAAAAAAAAGGAAGAAGAAGAAGGAGAGAACGGGAGGAGGAGATAGGGAAAAAGGGAGGATGCAAATGAAAAAGAATTACGAAGATACGAGAAAATGAGTGAAATGGATAGAGAAGACTACAATTTAAGCACAGAAGAAGGAAGAGAGAGAGAGAGAGAGAGACGAGAGAGAGAGAGTAGAGAGAGAGAGAGAGGAAAAAACTAAGAGTAATAGAGAGGAAGAGAGAGAGAATTAAAGAATTAGTAGAAAGGAGGAATAATGGAAGAAAGAAAAACCGTAAAAGAGAAGGAGAGATAAAAAAAAAAAAGAGGGTTTGGGTGGGATGGGAGGTGGGTGGGTGGGTGGGTGGGTGGGTGGGTAGGGGCTGGAGGGGTGGTTCTGCCGGTCCAGAAATGAGAGCAAACCGAAATCATGAGGTAAATGGCGAACGGGGTTGTGTTATATGACTGGCTAAAAGAGAAAAGTTTAGTAATGTCAAGGCTATTCATAACGCAGATAAGGAAGTATGTTCCCGGTGCTTTTTATAGGCCAAGAGCAAGGGACAGGGGGGGCTCGGGGAATAGGAGGGAGGGAGGGAGGGAGGAGGAAGGGTCCGCCCCTCATCCCCTCCTAACCTACAGACGGTTTCTTATAAAAAGGATAGAGAAAAATTATGTTGGGAAAGAAACATTTACAATTCAACTTTAGTCGTTGTTTATGATTTTGCTAGTTTTTTGTCTGTTATTTAGTTCTAACATTGTGTTTCTTTACATACATACATACGCACACTAGCCTATATACTTATATATGTATATATATTTATATACAAGTAAAGGGTCGTGTAGACCGAAAGATCTTGGCAATTCTCGTCTTTTATATATATATATATATATATATATATATATATATATATATATATATATATATGTATGTGTGTGTGTGTGTGTGTGTGTGTGTGTATTGCATGTATATGTATGCTGTCCTTTCTTTGTTTATCTATTTGGGGAAATAAACCTCTTGATGTAGACATTAGAAAGAAGAGGGTCCCAATTACATTCTGACATAGAAATGCCAAAAATATACTGTAGGTGCTTTCGCCATTCTCAGTTTTACTATTGATTGCATATTTATTTATTCTATATATTTCTATGAAAAAAATATATGCAATAAACTGCATCTCCGTAATTAATACAGGAGGGTACGAAGCCGGTAGGTATTTTTGATTTCTTTCTAAATGCTTTAAACCTTGGAAACAAAATTTTCACACTCTTAAAGTATTCCACCTTGATGACAAAGAAATGGGAAAGGTCGTATGTATTATATTCCCTGTAAGTTTGCTAAAGACGCTGTGGCGTTATCTGGGGTATATTTCTCAGTATCTGAGTTTTTCAGAGGGTCGCTCCAAGGTCTGTTTTTTTTTTCACCTGACAAATTAAGGGTCCGATGACATTTGGAGCTTTTGGCTCTATAGTAGATTCACATCAACCGTGCATTTGATGTCTAGGCCAGTCCCTTACGACGCTCCTGATTGGCTGTTGATAACCCAGTCACAGGGCTGGAAACTCTCTCAGTCTCTCTCGAGAGTTCACATAGGCAGGATGTGTGTTCCACCTCTCCTGAGGGATACGTCTTTCAAAAGTATCCCTCAGAAGAGGTGGATCATAAATCCTACCCATGTGAACTCTCGAGAGAGACTGAGAGTTTCCAGCCCCGTGATTGGCTTATCAACAGCCAATCAGGAGCGTCGTAATGGGCTGGTCTAGGCATCAAATGCACGGTTGATGTGAATCAACTATAGTTTAACAACAGACCCTCAGACCTGTCATGCCAGGATCCTTAAATTAGCAATGTCCAAATAAGCACGATTGGTTAAAAGAAGAAGAAGAAGAAAAAAGAAAAAAGACATTCCTAGCCATGTCGCAGTATTGTGGTAGATCAGACCAATGATGAGAGTTTCATTGCAATGAAAAGTTAGCTACAGGTTACTCGAATTTAGAAACTTTGATGATAAAAGCCCAAAAATTAGACTGACGAAAAATGTAAAGTCATCAGTGATAACTTTCGAAGTGAATAATAAAAAAAAAATAGTAGGAAGTATTACATGTGTAACAAAGAGCAAGGTTACCTTACAAGCTCTATGGAAGTGCAACTAGGAGAACATACTGGCTAGTAGAAAGAGGTAAAGGGGAGCTAGTGGTAACTTAGTACTTGGTACTATTGGGTAAAATTGAGGTTGGATAACCTATAGCAGGTACCATAGTATGAATGAGAGCAAAGTACCAATTGGGGTAAAAGGCAGCTGGTAACTTAGTACCAGTAATATTGTAAAAGAGGAGAGCTGGTATGTTTGGTAAAAGGGAAACTCAAAATCAAGTACCAAAAGGTAAGGGTAGATATGGGCCACCTATAGTTGAGACCAAGTGTTAAAAGGGAACTGTGGTATCCCAGTAGCTGGTACCCATAGTTAATCAAGAGACCTATGGTGAGCTACAGATGGTACCAAGGTAGATTAAAAGAAAAAAAGGTAAGATATTGATGGTACCATGGTAAATTGAAAATACATAGGTGAACTCATAAATGATAAGCACCAAGGCAGTTTAGATGTACCAAAAGGGCAACTTAGGGTACCAAGGGCTGAATTGAAAACAAAATAACCAGGGTAACCTTAAGACGGTGTCAAGAGTAAATGAAGAGAGCTAGAATATCCTTTTGATATTAAATGGCAAAAGAAAACTTTAACCATCTGACAGTCGGCACTGAAAAAAGGCATAAGTCACCTGATATATTTAGGGATAAACATGTCTGGAACTTTAGAAAAAATACCAGCTGGGCATGGCCAGAGAATTAAAAAGTAAATTCTTATAGCTATTACCACATGAGAAAGGAAAGATATCTTCAAGTTAGCAGGCAATGAAGAGGTTACAAAGAGAAAATACATGTCATGGGAAAGTAAAGAAGCTGGTTGGGGTACACACGAAAAGAGGTTTTGTATTAACCTTTTTATCACAATTTTTAAGTATTTTGAACTAAAATTGACATGTAGACAAATTCTTATTGCGATATGATTCATAAATTTTGAAATCCAAGAGGGAGATATACTAACTGTTATAATAATGGATAAATGATTATGAAGATTGATGAAAATTATAACATTAAACTTGTAAAACCGCTGTCAAAACTACTACTACACTACTGCTACCAATGCTACTAATACTACTACTACTAATAATATAATATTAATAATGTGTCCTGAGGTAAATAGTCGGATATAATAGAAACCTTACCCCCTTCCCTCACAAAAAAAGCAAAAAATCCTCCAATTAAGTAAACTAGAGTAAATTAGATATTAGCTTTTGCTTTATAATACCAGGAAAAAAATGATGCTGGAATTGACAAGATCTTGCCATAACTTGAAGACCGTTGTTCTTTTACTCCAAGGTAGCAATAATCGAATTATCTGAACCAACACGAGAGCCGCACCGAGTTCCACTTTTTTCGCCCAGTGAAAAAAATAAAACAACTCATTATTACTTTTATATTAACGCTTGCAATGAACGCGTATTACCGTCAGACGTATGCGAACATCTTGACAAGCCCAGATATCGATAATGACTTGATTGTATGCAATCTTGTGGAAAGTTTCTCTCTTCGAGGAACGAGTTCATTATTCTCAGTTATTTGAAGGAAACAGCTGCGCAGACTTCGAATTAAACAGTATCCCGTTTAAATTGAATGTTGATTTATGTTGAATCGTTTAAGCGTAATTCATGTCGGTAATTGATTTTCATCAGTTTCCGCGGATCGGATTGGAGGGAAATGGCTGTAATTTTCGAAAAATGCTCTTGAAACTGAACATAATATTGAAGGTGTGAGTAATACCTGCTCTGTATCATAAGTAGTTTGGTAAATGGCTCTCCTATTTTCCCTTATTTTGTAAGATTTCTTCTACTGCTTCTCTTTGGGGAAGATAGTCTCTGTTCCGGTATACAGGATCAAAATTGATCCATTTTGCTTCTTCAAGGACAGGAGCTCAATCTTTTTGATGGCTCATAGTCTATAGGTTAACATTGCCTTTCTTGTCTCCTGTTACCACGAGTTTATGCTCCATTAAGTTCTAGGGCCACAAACCAAATTCAGTGGCTTTGCTTTGGTCTCTTATCCTATAGACTTTTTCTTATGAAGAGTTGTTTACTTTTATTTTTGAAGTATTTGCGTCTGACATACTTATATAAAAAAACATTCTTTTTCCTCGTAGACATGTTACTTAGGCTCCAACGACGTGCATTTAGAAGAGCACTTAATGGAATTATACTTGTCAGAACATAAAACACACAACCGCAAGCATGCACTGAGCAGGCAATAAAAATGGACTCCCGCAGACTTTCCACAGCAGTCTTAGACGTTTATACCCGTAATTCCCATTCACTTTGCTTACTTTTTCTTTCTGAATACCAGATAAAAAGAAGGCAAGGGGGTCGTTAATATCCAGGAAAAAAGGGGGGTAGCAGGGAAAGGGGGGGAGGGGGTAAAATCCCCAATCCCCAATGGCAAGCCTCCTGAATGGTCTGGGCCATTCTTTGCAATATACCGAAATGTAATCATCCACTCCAGTATTCCGAAGTATGAATTTTTGGATTACTTCGCCCGTCGTTGTTTGTCGTCCTATCTTTTTAACCCCCTCAGATGGCCATTAAACTTTCGTCGTTCCTACTTCCTCTCTTCCCTCTGGATTCTCTTCCACTCTTCTCCTTCCTCCTCCTATCCTCCTTCCTTGGAACAGCCTCTCCCTTCCTTGTTGCACTCTTCTTGCAAGTCCTGTTTTCTCACATCTTTATCGTCGTGTTCTCCCGTTTTCCTTTCCTTCGTTACTTTCACAACCGAATTTCTTTCCAGCACTTCCTCAAGAGTTCTCCTACTCCCTACCCCCCCCCCCTACCCCCCCCTCCCCTCCTCCTCCTAGTGCTGCACTCTCCTTTTCCTTTCTTTGGTAGGAGGTGTGGTAGGGACTGGCGACATGCGACCTCGACGCGGGCAAGTTCTCGGACTGGGGAATGGCTGCTATATATCACATTAGTGGCACATAATAGTGGCACCGTCGCACATTACCCGCTCAATTTATGGTGCTCGTAACCGTTAAAAGTGGCGGGAAATTTGAACATCGTGCTGGCACCTTATTGGCTCTCTCTCTCTTTCTCTTTCTCTCTGTGGCTCACTCTCTCTTGCTCACTCTCTTTCTCTCTCACTTTCTTGTATATGGTATTTTCACGTCATTTAGCCACCTCCTTTAACTTCAGTAAGGATGAGGTAGGAACGATTGCCTGGTATTTGCAATCGAGATTTTGGTAACTCTCAGAGGAACTTGTGGCTTGAGGGAAATTTGGTTCGGACAGAGAGCAGGATTCAGAAGGGTCTTGGTCAGTAGTGGGTCCTGAGTGAAGACATAATGACGAGAGCCTTGCCCTGTTCGCTAGCTGTCTTTCGTTTTCTTCACTCTATCTAAATGAGGGGAAAGACGTCGACTTGCATTTGCAAGGACCTCACAGTGCTGCAGAGGGTCTCTCTCTCTCTCTCTCTCTCTCTCTCTCTCTCTCTCTCTCTCTCTCTCTCTCTCTCTCTCAGGGCTAAAGTTTAATGACAATTACTTCCAAGGCATCAACAGTATTGTTACAAGTGTCATTTCTAGTGATATTATTATCCTTAACTCTCTCTCTCTCTCTCTCTCTCTCTCATGGGCAAAGTTTTATAACAATTACTTCCAAGGCATCAACAGTATTGTTGCAAGTGTCATTACTAGTGATATTATTATCCTTAACTCTCTCTCTCTCTCTCTCTCTCTCTCTCTCTCTCTCTCTCTCTCTCTCAAAATCAGGGAAATTAAGAGAGCCATAACACGAAGCTGATTGTTAAACTGCCCTCTCGAAATGTCGAAAAAGATTCGACCGTGTAACCCTGTGAATTCTCAAATGACTTTTCCCCTTTCCCCCGCCAACCCCCCATTCCTTTTTAACCACTCCGGTCCAGCGGGGGCTGCGCCCCCTTTCCTTCGCCCCCTCAACCCCCTTCCTATATAAAACCCCGGCCCCTCATAGAGCCAGGACAAAATTTGCTACATAATGTTAACGGTATTTATAGAGAGCGTCGTTATGAATAGAAATATTGCGCTCCTGGTCGCTGGCGGCCAAGATCTTTATTCTGGCTCTTTGTTTCAGAGATGAATTTTACTGCCAGTCGGTTATATCAACGTTTGCATAATGGGTCGTATCATGTTCACAACTTTATTATATGTTGGTTGTAACCGTATTTCTCTCTCGTAATATGTGGCACCGTCTATTATTTTTTTTCTCTTTCTCTTTTTTTTTTTCCTCGAGAGAGAGTATAAAAGCACTTGGTATAATTTGGGGGAATTTATTAAGGGCTTGTAAGGGCTAGCTGCATATGAGCAGAAATTTCTCCAGAACTTTTTCCTTGAAGTAATCATATCTTGGTAAGGGAGAGGTTTTATCCTTTTTCGTTGTATGTATGTAACACATAGCATAGCCTTAAAAAAGAAAGGGTTCTTACGCTTCATTAACCTTGCATAAAAATACATATAGTATATGTATATATATGCATGTATGTATTGTAAACTTACGCACAACCACAACACCACACCACACATACACACACACACACACATATATATATATAATATATATATATATATATATATATATATATATATTTAGAATTAATCATAAATAGAATATCACGGAGGCCTAAACCAGCAACTGGGTTTTTGACTTGTAAATATTCTGAAATTAATATGCAATGATAAGTTGCAAAATCTCCTGTAATATTCATGAAGTCTCCTTTTGATATACTTGACCTAAAAAGGCTGCCCTTTGTCTGTCTGTCTGTCTGGCTCTAGGTGCAACTAATAATTACGGCTCCGCGCCTTTAAAAAAAAAATTAAGCTTTCCCCAAGTAATAGAAAAAAAAAGCTGAACAAGGTAACAGCCCATTCATTTTAAGGTTCTCTCTCTCTCTCTCTCTCTCTCTCTCTCTCTCTCTCTCTCTCTCTTATTGAGATTGTGTTGCGTGTGAGCATATAACGCTGTTGCAGCTTTTATCATTTTGCAGCTAAGAGGTGCATCAAGAAACCAATATTAATGGCTAAGTCATATCAACTTGTGGTCGAATCTTTGTAGTTCG
>NC_087217.1:51953591-51958591 GCF_015104395.2 Macrobrachium nipponense | reverse complement strand
TCCTCGTAGAAACAGAAGCTATAAAATGTCGTTAAATACACCACTAATTGCCTCCTAGGTGATGTATGAGGTTGCGTGTTATCCTTTTTCATCCTGTTCATAATTAAGGGAAGAAGAATGGAGCAGAAGAAGAAGAATTCGCCTTCCACAAATGCCGCCATGTGACCTCCAGGTATACAATATACAGGGGGCTCGTAGGGCAAAAAAAAAAAAAAAATTATATGGTTTCGTAATTGATCGTTATCTCTTTTGAATGGCTCTTCCCGGAAGGTTGCGTCATAATCCAACACTAGCCCGTTGCTGTCGTGTGAGGGCTTTTCAGACATCTGCAAAACATCAGTTCTCATATTTTTATCAAAGTTATTTTTTGAGTTTAAGCGTCATTTCATTTATTTACTCAATTATTTTTTTATATATTTATAATTTATAGATCTTCATTTCTTTGCTTATTAATTAATTGTTTTATTTATTTATATTCTCAGGAAGTACTGGAATAACCGGTTTGTTCTATGTGGTAAACTTTGTCCGGATTTTTGTTAATAAAAGTGGACCATTTTGTAGTGGAAATAACACAAGTCATCACCATTGAAGATAAGAGTATTATTATTATTATTATTATTATTATTATTATTATTATTATTATTATTATTATTATTATTATTATATTAAGAAATTCAGTCTAGTGAAAAACAATCTGTTATATATAAAAAACCCACAATGATATATTAAAGTATATTACAATGTAAAGAAACAGACTTTCCAACACCGGAACGGTGCAGATATTATTATTATTATTATTATTATTATTATTATTATTATTATTATTAATTCATAACTACTACAGATATTATCATTAAAGTAATATCTGTTGTGCAAAATCAAAGCTGAATAAAGAGCACAGAGGTGCCGTTTGACAAGTATCATTTGATTTAGATAACATTTTTCGTATCACAACTTTGAGTTTTCGTGATATTCAATGCTATTTCTTTTATACTACACTCGAAAAAATCAATTCTAGTTATGCCTCGTCTGTTGAATAAAGGTTACTATATAAAATTACCAAAATTACTAACTTTGCAACATTAACATGGTTGTAAATTACAGCGATAAATTACAGTAAATTACAGTTTGTATAAACCTAAATCAGTAAGGATTAATTTGAAAGAGGAAGAAAGAGAGATAAAAAAGAAAATTTTATAACGAAATTAAGGAAGAATGAGAAAAAATAATTCGAATTTAGGAAATAAAAAAGATATTTTTCTTACAAGAAGAAAAAACTGAATAAAGCAAATTTTTGTAACAGCAAAACGAGAAGGATTTGTTTAAAAATATGGAGAATGTCGAATAAGCAAATTCTTGACAGGGAAAAATGGAAAAAAAGCGTTTTGTATTTAAATAAATGTTGAAAATAAATACAATTCCTTTAAGGGGAATTGTTGATATATGAATAATATTAAAAAAGAAGAAAAAACGCAGAAAAAAACTAAATTCTTGTGAAGGGAAAATAAAAATTAAAAAAGAAGAAAAAACGCTGAAAAAAACTAAATTCTTGTGAAGGGAAAATAAAAAAAAAAGTATTTTTTTTGCGAAAATTTAGAAAATTTCCGAAAAAAACTTTAAATTCCTATCAAAAAGACCATTAGAAAAAATAATGATAATAATTAATAACAAATAAATAAACATTAACCGTCTGAATGCTATATATTTCAAGCCATAGTACAGGATGTCCCGACACCAAAATCAGAAAAATTCCGAAAAATAATTGAAATTAGTAAAAAGAAGAAGAAGAAGAAGAAGAAAAAAAAAAACATTAACCATCAGAATGTTACATACTTCAAGCCATGTTCCAGGCAGTCCCAGAAAGCGTTTATGGGAAAAGTGGCTCCCAGCGCCGAATACAACTCGACCACTAATTTACTCCCATAGACCACAATTACGGGCACTTAGCCCTGCTATGGATACAGTGATGTCAATTGTATGCTAATTGCAGCCGAAAGATGTAATCTGGGTTATTACCGTAGCACTTCGCGTTGTCAAGGAGTCGTAAGTTAAGCTGTTATTATTACCCCTCATTCTTCCTGAATCGTAATTGTGGATTACGTACTGACGCTAGAGAGAGAGAGAGAGAGAGAGAGAGAGAGAGAGAGAGAGAGAGAGAGAGAGAGAACGTATTCCCTCCGAATTTAGGGAGAGAGATAGATAGATAGATAAACAGAGAGAGAGAGAGAGAGAGAGAGAGAGGAGAGAGAGAGAGAGAACGTATTTCGTCTGAATTTAGAGAGAGAGAGAGAGACTCTCTGAATTTAGAGAGAGAGAGAGACTCTCTGAATTTAGAGAGAGAGAGAGAGAGAGCGAGCGAGAGAGAGAGAGAGAGAGAGAGAGAACGTTTCTATCTTGAATAGGAATTTGGTATTACTTACATTGTAAAGATTGTATTACGGCAGAGAGAGAGAGAGAGAGAGAGAGAGAGAGAGAGAGAGAGAGAGAGAGAGAGAGAGAGAGCGTATTCAATCCTGAATAGGAATTTGGTATTACTTAATACTGTATTACTTAATATTGTAGAGATTGTATTACGGCAGAGAGAGAGAGAGAGAGAGAGAGAGAGAGAGAGAGAGAGAGAGAGAGAGACCATTAAGAATACCAGTCTGGAGTCTAAAGCCATAAAGCCATTTAACTTTTTTGCGTCTCTCTCTCTCTCTCTCTCTCTTTTACTGAATTTCACATCTGGACTTGGTACATGGGCGTGCCTGTCATTACCCACCGTTATATTCCGTTTTGAATTATCTTAATTCCTTGAAGACTAACTCCCATGCAAATGATTCTGAAGAACGTGGGTATATAATCTCGAATCTTTCCTCCTGCCCCTACTTCTTTCTATCATTACTCTTCCTTTATTTTCAGTTTCGTAATTTTTTGTTCTGTACGAACGCCCCCTCCCCCCTCCCCCCGAACAAAACCAGAATAACATAAAGCCCTCATACCCTGCACTTATACAATTAAGGAACCACTGGAAGAGCGCGCATCTTGACGCGCCTTAAAAGCCTGGCATACAACCCCCCAATTGGCCCAGCAGCATCAGCAGTGCAAACAAACCCGGGCAGTAATTGTAATCACTACCATCGTCAGGGAAGTCATGACCATCATCAGCTGGCCACCACCATCATCATCATCATTATCATCGTCATCGTTATCATCTGCATCATCCGAGCCACAATCGCCGCCCCCTTATACCGCCACCGTCGACCTCACCTCTCTTTAACAACGTTGTCATTACGGCCTAATTTCTTTCTCTTACCTTATCATTTACATTTGCATATAAATGAGGTTTTATTCCTCCGCCCCACAACAATAGCGGATGGGGAGAGAGAAAGAAAGAAAGACTAAAAAAAAATAATAACAAAAAAGGGTAGCGAGTTAGCCCAAGCCAAACAAACTCGAATTGCATCAGGAACCAACAAGGTGAAGGGGTCCTTCTGAAACCCAGTAGTTACTTGTGCTGATACTTGTAATTACATACTAAGAGAGAGAGAGAGAGAGAGAGAGAGAGAGAGAGAGAGAGATTCGTCCTCCTCGGGGTCTGGATTTGGCGAAGGCCGGTCATAGTATAGAGTTCTTAACGGCCACCTTACTTGAAAGAGATGGTGATTGGGTTAACCACAGTCAATTTTAATGAAGCAGCTATGCGCTGATGGCTATAACTACCAGTCACGCCGCGTAGGTAAAGCAATAAACACGGCGGTTTTATTCGCGTGCGTCTACTCGTATGTGTTTGTGTGTGTCAGAGAGAGAGAGAGAGAGAGAGAGAGAGAAGAGAGAGAGAGCGTTTCACTTTTATAGCAAGGGAAGCCAACTTCTTCTCTTGCTTCGCACAATCGTAAACACTGGAACTTAATATTATAGCTGCGTCCTTTCCAGACTCACCGATCATAGATTCGTGGGAAATTATGGCTTTGCATAACTTTGTCAAAGAACGCAGGATTTTGGAATTCTGAAATTAATGCTTTTTTTTTTTTAGATGCCATAAAAACGATGGAAAACGGCTTCCTTGAAGAGAAAAATAACTTTATACTTGGAATGAACGAAATTGTCAGACTTGAGTCCTTCCAAGTTACTTGTTGTTACTTGGTGTTGTTTTTGATTAAGCTGACCTTGTGTCAGCACGGGCTCTTGCTCGCCGAGTAGCCCGTGAAGTTACTTAGAATGTTGGTGATGGTATTGACTGATTTAGTTAAATGGCGTCAAACATCACCTAGAGACTGGATGTTAAAGCATATTTTATCAATACGAATCATCCTCGCATTGAAGATTTGGGCAAAGTCCAAAGGCTCCATTTCACATCAGGCCTTTTATCCCCTTCAACGACGTTGCAACGCCAGTTTTCATAACCATAGATCAATCAGTCAATTTATCCCCTACGACTTAACATCACACTTGTATATATATATATATATATATATATATATATATATATATATATATATATATATATATATATATATATGAATAATTATCACATCGAACCGTGATCCATTTATATATCAATTCAAGCTACAAATGTCCTTTAATATCTAAATTCACTTTACCTCCCAAATGATATATTTTCATATATGTACCGAAGGGGAATTTTTTAATTGATAATAATTTCGTCCCCCCATGGGATCGAACCACCGTCCAAGTGGACGGGGACGAAATCAGGACAGTCAGTGACGCTATCCAATCAGCCAACAGAGACGCTATAAGTTCATATCGACTCTGACCTTACAAATCACCCTCGATCTGGGTGCTTTCGTAATTAGAATCGATATGAAACCCCGTCTACCATGTTGGCCAATTCGAGTGTTTGACAGCACGTAGCCTTTTGTTATGAATAATTATCACATCGAACCGTGATCCATTTATATATCAATTCAAGCTACAAATGTCCTTTATTATCTAAATTCACTTTACCTCCCAAATGATATATTTTCATATATGTACCGAAGGGGAATTTTTTAATTGAT